>NC_025997.2:58065509-58301756 GCF_000442705.2 Elaeis guineensis
TTGACCCACCCGAAAGAGTAAAACCCATAGGGTGTAAGTGGGTCTTCAAGAGGAAGAGAGGCGTAGACGGAAAGGTGAAAACCTATAAAGCCCATCTGGTTGCCAAGGAATATCGTCAATGTTATGGTATAGACTATGATGAGACTTTTCTCCTGTGGCAATGCTCAAATCCATTCGGATTATGCTTGCGATAGCTGCCCATCTGGACTATGAAATCTGGCAGATGGATGTGAAGACAGCTTTCCTAAATGGAGAGCTGGATGAAGAGGTGTATATGATACAACCTGAAGGATTCACATCCACAGATGAGTCTAAGGTGTGCAGGCTACAGAGGTCTATTTATGGACTTAAGCAGGCATCACGGAGTTGGAACATACGTTTTGATAAGACGATCAAGACGTATGGCTTCGTTAAGAATGGAGAAGAGCCATGCATTTATAAGTGGGCTAATGGTCCAGTAGTAGTATTTCTTGTATTGTATGTGGATGACATTCTCTTAATCGAGAATGATGTCCCTATATTATAGGGAATAAAGATTTGGCTGTCGTCATAGTTCTCCATGAAGGATCTGGGAGAAGCTTCCTACATCCTAGGGATGAGGATCTATAGGGATAGATCTAAAAGGTTGCTTGATTTATCTCAGTCTACGTATATTGATACTATGCTGAAGAGGTTCAGCATGGAGAATTTCAAGAAAGGCTATCTTCCGATAGGCCATGGAATTTCTCTCTCGAAGAGAGATTGTCTGACAACACCTCAAGAGAGAGAGCGTATGGGTAGGATTCCATATGCTTCGACAGTGGGATCTATCATGTACGCTATGACATGTACATGACCAGATGTGGCATACTCATTAGGGGTAGTGAGTAGTTACCAATCTGATCCAGGGGAGAATCACTAGAAGGTTGTTAAAATCATCCTGAAGTATTTAAGAAATACTAAGGACCAGTGGCTTGTTTATGGTGAATCGGACATGAGACTTATAGGGTTTACAGACTCTAGTTTCCAGTCTGATCATGATGATAGTAAAAGTGTGTCAGAATTTATTTTTACCCTTAATGGTGGGGCTATCTACTGGAAAAGTTCCAAGCAGCACACAGTGGCTGATTCAGTTTGCGAGGCGGAGTATGTCGCTACATCAGATGCTGCCAAAGAAGCGGTGTGGCTGAGGAAATTCATCATCGAGCTCGGAGTAGCACCCTCCCTTGTTGGTCCAGTTCTGCTCTACTATGACAGCTCTGGAGCCATTGCTCAAGTGAAGGAACCAAAGGCACACCAGTGGATGAAGCATATTCTGCGCCGCTACCATCTTATCTGAAAAATTATGGATCGAGGTGATGTCGATCTTCAGAAGATCGACGGGAAGGAGAACCTGGCTGACCCATTCACTAAAGCCATTACGATGAAGGAGTTCGACAACTACAAGTCGAAGATGGGTATTAGATACTGCACCGATTGGCTTTAGGCGAAGTGGAAGATTGTTGGGAATAGTGTCCCAAAGCCAATCATCAGTCTATTGATGGTTGTGCTCATTTTTGTATTTGTACATGAATTATGAATTAATAAAAATTATTTTAGTATTTTTTATCATAAAATGTTTCATCTTCTAATGAACTCCTATGTTGTGGTGAAGTCCTTAGGACTATTTAGACTCGATAAAGGAGGATTTATTATTTAGTCCTTAAATCTGTTCGCGACCAAATGATACGTTGTTACCAAGGACGATAATATTTATCAAGCATAGGTCGTTGTGTGTCATATAGGTTAGTTGTCCTCTTAACCAATGAGTGTGGAGACACTGGTATGGCATACAGGTGAGATATAAGGATACATCTACACTGAACATGACCGACTCCAGAGCTATTTCTGCTGTCAAAATTTGCTCTGATGGAATATGGATATAAATCTTTCTCCGACCTGAGACCGCCACGGTGACTTGCAAGCAACTCACTGCACTTAGGCACTGGACTACCTGAATTTTTAATTCAGTGATGGAAGGCTGCTGAGTGTAGTCAAGTACTTGACTTGTCGGTGCGTGTGTCAAGATGGGATTGACCACTCCAGTTTAGGAGCTGTGTACAGTCGTGTTTCAATTTAACAAAATCTTGGTCAAGATAGTCCTTGTGAGGAGTCACAGGACTGTTTGAGTTGAGCACGATTTGGATGATCTGATCAGGGTTGACAGTTTAACCCTGAGTCATCCTAAACATAAAGGTCAAAAGGATGAATTATATAGTAACCATATTCATGTAGGTTCTGAGTATTGCGATTGTGACTCTTCGACCTATCCGGACATCGGGTACCATTGCTAGATGATCACTTCGATTAGTACAGAAATTGGTTCCTGTGCTACCAGCTTAGGTTCGAACCTGGGAGGTCACACACATTAGAGGTTCCAATCTGATCTGATGGCTAATATATAATCCTACATGTTTGGGACTCAGTGATCAAGAATCAGGATTCTCTGATCACGAGTTTCACACATTATGTGTACCGGGGTCAAGAGTCCAACTGGTTGGGACTTTTCGATCAGGGTTACATATCGATGAATTCTGATGCCCGATTGCCCATCAAATTTGGACTCAGTATTTATGAGAGATTTAATTAGTGATTTGATCACCAAGTAACTCAATTTGATTGAGTAATTATTTTTGGATCAAGTCCAATTGAATTAGATTCAGTTGGGTTTGACCTGATTAGGTTAAGAGTTGACCTAATCGTCAAGATGGTTTGGTCCCTGATTTGATCAGGGGTTCGGCTTAGTCAATTCCTGATTTGATTAGGATTTTATTGAGCCTAATTAAGCCTAATTAAGTTCGGTTTAAATTAGTTTAATTGGACCTAACTTATTTGGTTCAATTAGGTTGGTTTAAATAATTAAACCACCTTGACCCAATCTCCATGTGCCACCTCACTTCCATTGCACCCATTTGGATTCATGAGAAGGAACTTCTCATGAATTTTTTCCTCACACCAAGCCCTCTCCATGCCCCACTTTAATGTGCCAAATGGATAGATAAGGATGATTGGTTGGCCATTCAAATTCAAAATAAAGTTTGAATTTGAATGGGCAATCAATCTTTGCACCTTATCCCTTTTTTTTACACCCCATTTATTACATGAGAAAAGGTTTCTCATGAAATCACTCCATGCATAATTTAAGCCATGCCTCATGCCTTTAGTGGATAAGGGATGAGTTGGTGTCCATTTGAATTCAAAATTTGATTTGAATTCAAATGTGCAATTACTCATCTTTATCCTTTCTTTTGGATAAGACGTTTGACGTTGTTATAAAAGGAGGAGAAGAGTGGGGCGTGCAAGAAGAAGATTTTTGAAGAGAAATTCTGGGGCGTGAGAAGTCTTGTGCATGAGAAGGAAGTCCATTTCCTTCCAAGAGAAAAAAAAAGAAAAGAAAAAAAAGTGGATGCAAGGTTTTCGGTGAATTCTCTAGAGTTTTAACCTGGGGTTCGGGAAGTGAGAAAGTGAGCTACGAGTGTCGTGAGCCCACAAAATCTTAGGAAGATCTTCAACATCCTCTCAAGCATATCTGTTGATGATCCGAAGCATCCAAAGAATCGACAGACATCGATCGAAGGAGTTCGATCAGCATCGGCCGTCAAAAGGGCTCTACAACGAGCTAGCACTCATGAGGAGTCGATCAGATCGGAAGCTTCATGTGGATGATCCACAGAGGCCAGACCCACTGTGTGGCTATATCGCGATGATCAGACTCTCTCGACGGTGATCAGATTACGGCGATCTACTACCTGCACAAAAGTATTGTGTTCTGAACACATTACAGTAAAGTGTTTACTGTTTGAATTTGAATTTCAAATTTAAATGAATGCATGCTATATATCATATTTAGGTCCTAGTGTAGGATAAATTTATATTAATTAATTAGATTAATTAATATTTTTCTACTGTAAAATCATAATTTTGAAAAAGTTTTAAAATTACCATTCTACCCTTGCATTGAATTTTCCCCACACATATCTGGGGGTCTCTTTTATAGATGGGAGAGTGTAACTGATTGATAGCGATGTCCGTAACTGCCTAGTAGTGGGCCGTTCGGGGTCATGTAGAGTTTGTTACGGAGAGTAGTGGCGTTAGTGGGCCGTTCAGAGCCACGTAGAGTTTATTATGGAGAGTGGAGTGGTGTCTGTTGTCGTGACTTGTCAGAGAGTGGTGGGGCTACGTGGGATTTGTTACAGAGGGTGGAGTGGGGTAGTGTCCATTATCGTGACTTGCCAGAGAGTTTGGGCCTGACGGTTGAAGCTCGATTGGGACGTCTGATGGAGCGAAATGGCTCTCTGTCTCAGCAATCTAAGAGAAGCTCGGATGTTTTCGAGGTTGCTGACGAGTTCACTATTGTCAGGTGCCTTGGATGCTGATGCTGCAGGCGGAAGTCATCTGTTGTAGAAGCTCGGATGGTGACTTTCTGTTGGAGATGTCCGGTAGGAGTCTGATTGCTAGAGAAGTCTGTCTGGAATTTGCCTGATGTGGAAGCTCGTCTGAAGATTGTCCGTCGAAGAGATCCAATTTCATGAAGAATCTGACAGAGGGTCATCCGACAGTGGAGTTTGGATGGTGCTGTGGAGGTTCATCCGCTGGAGGAGTCTTAAGGACACTGGGGAAGGTCGAACATCGAAGTCCGAGATTCAATTCTATTGTAGAAGTTCGGACGGAGTCCGACTCTTGTAGGAGTCTGAAAGGAGGCCGCTTATTATAGAAGCTCGGACGAAGATCGGTTGCTACGGAAGCTTGGATGGAGACTTCTTATCGTAGAAGCTCGGATGAAGTCCGCTTGCAATAGAAGTTTGGAGTAGAGATCCGACTGGTGGAGTCCATCTGTTGTAGAAATTTGTCTGGGATCCATCCACTGTAGAAGTTCGACTGGGATCCGGCTCTTGTAGGAGCTCGGATGAAATTCGGAAGGCGGTCGACCACCGTAGAAACTTGGATGGAGTCTGGTTACTGTAGAAGTCTTGCTGTTGGAGAAGCTCGGATATTGATGAAGCCCAAAAGAAATTTGGAGTAAAGTCGCTCGTGGTAAGAAAATGTCTGGAAGAGATTCAGAAGGTAGCCAATCACTATAGAAAGTCGACTGATAATGAAGCCCGGAGAGCATGTGGAGCAGTCCGATAGATGAATGGAGGAGCTCATTATTGGAGAAGTCCAGATGGCATGATAGAAGTCCGTCCGTTGGGGAAATCTAGAGGACACTATGAAAGGTCGACCGCTAGAGAAGTTCAGATGGTATTATAAAAGCTCGGACAGCCAGGGGAGTTCAGAAAGACACCGCATAAGGTCGGAAGCCGGAAGAGCCCTGGGAGGGTCGGCCTTTTACGAACTTCGATCGGGGGTATTTTATACCCAACACTAAGAATCATCATTCTTTACTCCTTATCTCTCTTGAAGGACAGTCAAAAAAGAAATATACAATGAGCCAAAAAAGAAAAGGATGAGTTATTTGAAGAAAGTGCAAGAAGATTTAACTCTTGATATTCAGAGCATTATTTTTTATAAAATAATGCAATCTCATGAAGTCAAAGAAATACTCAGAGAATTATATCCCTACCTTACAATGGAGTGGTACTGGCTAATACTTATTATACCATATATCAATATCAAAGCCACTCAAACTATGATCAAAGCTCTATACAAGGGATTGGTCAAAAAAGTTTCCATCGAATGCTTTTATCCTATAGATATATTTTCAGATGTAGTTTCTACTATTATGAAGCAAGCTCGAAAAGATAGAAGAAAATTAGACATATTGATATGCAGTAGCATTGAGGAAAAGAAAATTGAGAAAATTATATATCCTTTCCAAATTTATCATATAACTGTTGATGAACGTAGGCGATTTCATGCATGTATTTCAAAATTTTTTTGAATAAATTATAGTGAAAGATGATTAGATTAATCAAATTAATCTAACATACATATGATCTCATCATCAAATCAATCTACTATAGGATCTATGACATGATATGTTGCATATAAAATCTAAAATAATTACATGATAAAATCTACATATATGGATGTAAGCAGTAGATCACATCTACTTCTAATCTGAGTTCAGAACTTGATACTTGAGCACAGGTTGATGATCGTCGCTACTGAGAGATATGATAAGGATGATCCTTGCTGGCTGGTCATAATCACACATACATTCGACCTCTACGAAAAGTCTACTCGAAGCCTCGATTTGATCGATCTTCTCGGGAGTGCTAGTTCGTGTGAAGACCTTCTTCTTAGCTGATCTGGATCCTTTCTTCTAATCTCTAGAATCTTTTCAGAGATTGAAGATGAACTTTTGAAGGATATGAGAATGGAAAAGAAGAAAGAAGAAGAAATAATTTTTTCTTATATGAAGAAATAATTTTTCCTCATATTTTTCTCTCTTCCCAAACCCTGAGGACCAAACCTTAGAATTCAGTTTTTGCACTAATATCAAGAGAGAGGACTCTCCTTTCTATTTTTTATATCATAAACCATACCTAAACTTTCCTTCACATGAAGATATCTTTACCTTCTCTCTTACACACATAAAACAAAATAAAAACCCCATTTTTATAAGTATGTAAGAAATAAGGGTGAAGAATCCTAGAGATCATGGACTCTTATAAGATGTTGCCTCTCTTCACAATTCTACATCCCAAAACATGCCAAAAAAATATGGGACACCTCTTCTCATATTTTTTTAAAGTAAATCAATTCTCCAACTATTTTTTCACAAAATATCTCCTCAAAATGTCACACATATAAGGAGAAAAAAATAAGTTGGCATGGAGAGGTTGATTTGGATAAGAACAGATTCTCTTGATAAGGAATATTTTGAAAATCAATTTCAAAATATTCATTTTATCAAAACCAAATTAGATTTGGATGTGAGATAGAGAAGGGAAAAAACTCTTTGGCATGAGAAAATCTTTTACAAAAATTATTTGTGCATAGAGATAAATGGCATGCAAAGTGGATTAGCACAAGGGAGAAGAGTCCTATTCCAATAAGGACTCTTAATTTCCTTATTTGAATCCAAACCAAATCACATTTGGTTTAGCCCAAATAAAATATAAAAAACCCAATCTATTTAGATTTATAAATTTTTAATCAAATTTCAATCAAATTAAAAATTAATTGAACCAAAGTCCTGATCAATTCAGGAATAATTCTCCCTTAGTGATTAGATCATCTCATAACCTAATTGGATCAAACCTAATTGAATCTAATTCAATTAAATTTTATTTAATCTTCTTTGCTCAATCAAATTAAGCTAAATAGTAATCTAATTATTAATTATTTTTTATTAATTTATTAATACTTGATGAATTAATTTATTGTAACTTTTGCATAAGGTTAACCATCAATCGAATTGATGATTAAGCCCTTGAATAATTTTAATCATTGATCAGCCATATGATCAGTCAAAAATTTTTTTTGAGTGTGACTCCATAGGTTCGAACCTAAGTTAGTAGCATAGAAATAACTTTCTAAACCAATCAATGTAACCATCTAGTTATGGTGACCTGATGTCCGGATAGGTCGAATGAAGGCAAAACAACATTCAAGAACCTATTGGCGTATGGTTATTGTATAATTCATCCTTTTGATCCTAATGCTTGAGGATGATCTAAGATTTAACTGTTAATCCTAGATAAGTCATCTATATTATATTTTAATCTTTTTCAAATCTATCACATGGATTATCCGAATTTAGATTTTACTAAATTGAAATGCATTGACACATTAACTCCTACTAATTCGGAGAGGTCAATCCCATCTTGACTCACACACCAACTTGACAAGTACCTGACTGTACATAAAAATCTTTCATTACTGAATTAAAAACTCAGTTAGTCTGGCACCAAAGTACAGTGAGTTGCTTGTAAGTCACCGTGATGATCTCAAGTCGAAGGGACACTTATATCCATACCCTTCGCGAGCTATCCTTGACAGCAGAGTGCTCCACAATTGGTCACATTCAGTAACGATGTACTCTTACATCTCACCTGCATGCCATACCAGTATCTCTACACGATTTGGTTACGAGGACAACCAATGCACATAGCACACAATGACATACACTTGATATCGCTATCGTCCCAGTAATAGCATATCAAGTGGTCCTAAGGACTTCATCACAATATAGGTATTCGTTAGAAGATGTAATTTTATGATAAAAAAAGCTTAATAATTTTTATTATTTATCAATTCATATATATTTATAATTAGTACAATCATCAAACAATTGATTTTAGCATGCATTTCTCAACAACTCTCACTTAGACTAAAGCCAATCAGTATAGTATCATATACCCATCTTCGATTCATTATCTCAGAACTTCTACATACCGAGGCTTTAGTAAATGGGTTGGTCAACTTCTCTTTTTTGTCGATCATCTAAAGATTGACGCCATCTTAATAGATTTTTCGAATAAGATGGTGACGATGCAAAATGCCTAGTAAGCTAATAGAATTTTGACTCCTTGGCATGAGCTATGGCTCTAGTGCTGTACAATACAGTAGGACCATTATTGGAGGGTGCTATTTTTAGCTTGCTAGTGAATCTGTATAATCACATAGCTTCCTTATAAGCATCAAATGCTGCAATGCATTCTGCCTCACAATTTGAATTTGGCTATATTGCTCTATTTGGAACCTTTCCAGCAAATTACTCCATTATTTAGGGTAAGAATGGATTCTGACATGTTCTTGCTATTATTATATCCAACTAAAAATTAAAATCAAATTTTATAAGCTTTAAATCAAATTCTCTATAATTGAGTCATCGGTCCTTAGTATTTCTCAAATACTTAAGGATGACCTTCTAGTGATTCTCATCCGAATCTTGCAAGTATCCACTCACTATCCTAGTGAGTATACTATATCCAATCTCATACATGATGTACATGATAGAATAAATTTTACTCATAAACACTCTATATACATTGGACTAAGAAAACTCAAGCAGCCTCTTAGATCTATCTCTATAGATCTTCATCCCTAGGATGAGTGATGCTTTTCCTAAAGTTCTTTATGGAGAATAATAATGACAGCAAAATTTTTATTTTCTGTAATATAAGAAATATCATTCTTGATTAAGAAAATTTTATTTACATATAAAATAAAAAATACACTCATAGAACTATTAACCCATTTGTATTTACAGGATTTTTGTTCATTCTCAATGAAGCCATGCATTTTGATTACTTATCAAAATACATATTCCAACTCTGAAATATTTAGTATTGTCACAGGAGAAAATATCTCGTTATGGTCAATACCATAATGTTGACAATATCCTTAGGCAACCAGACGAGCTTTATAAGTCTCCACCTTTTCGTCTACACTTTCTGGTCTTATTGAAGATCCACTTACACCCTATAGATTTTACCTCTTTGAGTGGATCAACGAGTGTCCATACACCGTTGACCTTCATGGACTCAATTTTGAACTTTATGGCTCCAAGCCACTAATCAGAGTTGGACCTCTGTATGGCATCCATGTAGGCGATCAAATCCTTGTTGTTCTCATCGAGTTCAACAGAATCACATCCCGATCCTAGATACCAAAGTATCTATCCAGCGGACATGGTACTCTACTGAATCTCCTTAATGGTGCCTTTACAATGGATTTCAGGTTTGATCTAATCAAATCTAATTCTATAGATTTACCAGATTGTGTCGATTCTTTTATGTGTCAAACTTCATAAGTTTTACATTAAAGGCATCAGTACCTTTACCATGGTACTCTTTTTCTAAAAGGAATGGTGAACAACTCTTATTCTTTAGCATGGTAGAAGTTATATATCCTAGATTCTTTGGAATATCTTATAAAATAATACATATAGGATTGGGATCCAAACTAATCGATCTGCAAATGCTCGACATAAGCTAAACACTCTCAAACTCTAAGGTAAGAAAGTATCGGCTTATGCCTTGTCCATATCTCATATGGAGTCATTGTGACTAATTAATTCGAAATCTAGCTTAGAACATAATAAGAGTCTTAAGAGCATAACCCTAAAACAAGACTAATATATTTGTAAACCTCATCATGGATCGAACTATGTTTAACAAAGTCAATTTCAATAAGAAAGAATCTTATTCTCTTCTAGATATATCAAAAACTCATCGGAAGGGCATTCTCCTCCTTGATTTGATCGAAGAGTTTCAAAGCTCTTTCTAGTTTGTTTCTCTATCTTATTATAGAATCATTTGAATATTTTAAATAATCCAAATTCATAGCAAATATGTTCGTAGATCTAATACATCAGTATGTATCAGACTCAGAACATCATTAGCTCGTTCACATTTTCCAGTAAAAGTTGACTTGATCATCTTACTAAGGAGAGAGGATTGACAGGTTGACAATGATTCACAATTATTGACTTCAAAAATTATCCTGTTAATCCTATTCTTGCTTAATGATCGAGCCTAAACTATCAAAGGTAGGCTTCTAGGACATAATCTACTTTAGGAGTTTGATTGTTGTGTACTATACACTAATAGGCTGTGATTATTCGTAAATACCATTTCTTAGTTGTCCACATAATTTTGACATCATTCATAATGATATCACAAAAATTATTAAATAATAGTGACAATCACTAAAATAATATTGGTAGAATTGAAAATAAACTCGATGATTTCTAAAATCAGGATTGGAACATGACTTCCATCTCTAATATTCAAAAATCTCTTACTATTTCCAATCTTTCTACTAACCTGAAGTCATTGAAACAATTTGCATTGACTTTTGAAATCCATACTGAGACAGTAGTTTCATAGATAGAGAAATCACAAGGTGTTATTATATAAGTACTTTGTCTAGCAACTCTTTACTGATTTCTCTTTCTTAGTTTATTCAGGTCAAGAAATTTTGCCAGACCAGGTTAACTTTAGACTCTTTTGTCAGTTTGAGCTCATCAGCCCAAGCATGACTCTCTTATACCTCCTTTTTCTTTCTTAAATGATTGTTCCCCCACTGAAAATACATCTTGAGAGGTGCAAAAGAACTCCTTCAATATTTGAAAGATTTTCTCTTATTAAGCATCATCGAATTTACAACTAAATTCATGTTCTTCATTACTCTCAATAACACCACATGGTGATTTAATCATTTGGCCACTTTCGATAAGTACCTTTGATCACATCATGTGTGTTGGATGTAGAAATATTAGGTGCTGGATCCGTAATTATATAGAGGATCTATTCATGGTCTAGAACTATTTGTAACTTTTGATACCATCTATCGAAGTTGGGTCCTATAAATAAGTCACTATCAAATAGTGAATGGAGCAACGGACATCTAACCATAACTGAAAGAAAAAATTCAAGATCTCTATGTTTATGAATTGATTAAGTCTAAAGACTTGAACTTTAGTCTAAAGGTTCTCCCACTATTTTGATCGAATTGGTAGCCTCTATCTCCAATCTGAGGAATTACTCTAATTCCTCAGCAAGTACTAGAATCCATATAAATTGCACACAAGTTCGACTTTGGCCGGCTCACCCATGTACATCTATGGATAGGTTATTAATTAATTATTTTATCAAATAATTTTTAGTAATTGATTTAGCCTTAGATAACTTTTCAGTTGACTTAGATCTTCTCTGCAAGCCCTAGTTAGGTCCAATGATTAACATGATCATACTTACAAATCTAACTATCAAATAATCAGGTCCGACTTTGGTCGGATAATCTGACCACTTGACAGAGAGACTCGACTAAGTCATTATTATATTATGATTGATAATTCTAATAGCAGATGAATACCAGACCTTTGGTGTAGGAACCAGATCTAGGGTTTCAGGGTTAGATCTTGAACCCTTTTCAAGATCAGGCAGTGAAAGACTAAAATAAATCAAAATTTATTTTTTAAAACTAAGGAATCCTTAGATCTAAGATCCTATTACATTATTATTACATAGTATTAAATTAAAAATTAAAATATATAGAGCATGAACTACATGTTCATCATATCAACATGTTTCTATACTACATCTAATGTATGTATTAAATAATAGATCAAATCTATTACCTTGTAAGTTAGATGTTCTAACCTCGCTGATCTAGGCTTGAGGATGATATTGCAAGCCGCACATACATCCGGCCTCTAGGAGTCATCCACACGAGTCCACGAATCTCGACCAGAAGTCCTGCTTCAGAAAATCAGCACAGTATGCTAATACTGCGCTGATCCTTCTTTGATGGTTGATCAGGTACCTCCTTCTTCTTGATTTGGGCTCTTTCAAAGATGAGAAGTAGGAGGAAGAGTTTTAAATCTGAGACACTCTCAGAAAACTCAAGATGGAGGAAGGGAAGAGATGAAAACAAACAATCCTAGAAGAAGACCCTCTTCTTCTTCTCGTTTCTCTTTCTAAACATCCTATCTTGTGTCTATTATATCTCCACGACCCAAAGGTATTTATCTCTAATTTTTGGATGGACAAAAGATATCTAAAATTTCTATGTTCTATAAAAATTTTATAAAGAAACTCATATTATAGAGAGAGATATGATAGAGTCCTTGTCTAGGTCAAATACCTAGTCAAGGCTTATCCAAACAAGGCAAGATAAGGGGTGCCCAACTCTTGAGCACCTCCTCCTTATTTTCATACATGGACCATCAGAAAAGGGTGCACAATATGTATCCTAAAAGCCATGAAAATTTCAAAAAAATTGGTGCAAATTTGAAAGAGTTTTGGATTTCTAAAACTCTATCTCATAGAATTCGAAATCCAAACTTATTCCTCTTTGATTTGATTCAAACCACCTTCCATGTAAGAAAGAAGAGAGAAAACCTTTTATAGACGTAGGAGAGACCTAAGAGAGGGCTTTTGTCACATAAAATAAAAGGGGATTGGTGTGGAATAAGAGAGAGGGCGTGGGGGGGCTTATGTGGCGCAAGGTGGAATCCAAGTCTTACTAGGATTCTATCTTATGACTTGTTTTAATTTGGTCTCTCAAACCAAATCAAACCAAAATTAGATCAACCCAATTAAAATAGATCTTAACCAATTAAAAACTTAATTTAATCAGATTAAATTAGATTTAAATATGATTTAATTTTCTAATCAAATTAGAAATTAAGTTGACCCAATCCTAATTGAACTAGGACTAGTTTTTCCTTGCAATTGGCTTATCCAATAAATCAATTGGACTTGATCCAATCAAGCCCAAACCAAATCTAATTAAATCATATTTAATTAAAATTAATCTCAATCCATTGGCTTAATCAAATTAAGTCAATTAGCAATCAAATTGCGAATCGATCCTCCTGCAACACTTGCACTGGGTTAAATGTCAATCGTATTGATCATTTAACCCTAGAACGATTCTTAATCGTTGATCAACCATCCGATCAGATCATGAACTCTAATGTGTGTGACCTTATAGGTCCGAACCTAAGTTGGTAGCACAAAAATAAATTTCTGTACCAATCGAAGTGACCATCTAGAATTGGTACCCAACGACCGAATAGGTCGAATGTGTAGAACAACATCCTTAGAACCCATGCGGATATAGTTTCCATATAATTCATCCCCTTGATCAAAATGATCATAGGACATCTCAGAGTTCAACTGTCAACTTTGATCAGGTTGTCCACATTGTATTTCAAAATATCAAATCCATCTGATGGATTATCCTGGCCAAGGTTTTGCTAAATTGAAATACAGTGACTCATTCTTCTCCAACTCTTGGAGTGGTCAATCCCATCTCGATCACACTCTGACTTTGCAAGCAACTTGACTGTGCCCAGAAGCCTTCCATCCCTGAATTAAAAATTTAGTTAGTCCAGTACCAAAATACAGTGAGTTACTTGCAAGTCACTGAGGCGATCTCAGGTCTAAGGGACACTTATAGCTATATCCCATCAGAGACATTCTTGACAGCAGAATGCTCTGGAGTTGGTCACGTTCAATGATGATGTACCTTTACATCTCATTTGTATGCCATACCAATATCTCCACACTCCTTGGTTAAGAAGATAACCAACCCATATGGCCTACAGTGACCTATGCTCGATAGAAGCTGTCATCCTTATTAACAGCTTATCATTCGGTCGTGAACAGTTTTAAGGACTAATCGATAAATCCTCTCTTTATCAAACTTAAATAGCCCTAAGGACTTCATCATAACAATGGAGTTCATTAGAAGATGAAGACTTATGATGAAAATGCCAAAAATATGTTTTATTTATTAACAAATCAATTATAATACTTGGTTGCTCAACCGTCAACAGCTTGATGATTGATTTTTGGGATATATTTTCTGACAACTCCCACTTATCCTAAAGCCACTCGACACAGTATCTAATACCCATCTTCGACTTGTGATTGTCGAACTCCTTTATCATCAGGGCTTTAGTGAAGGGGTCGATCAGGTTTTTTTTTCCGTCAATCTTCTGAAGGTCGACATCACTTCGATCCACGATCTCCCAGACCAGGTGGAAGTGGCACAAAATGTGCTTCATCCACTGGTGTGCTTTGGATTCCTTCGCCTGAGCAATGGCACTAGTGATGTCGCAGTAGAGCAGGACCGAACCATCAAGGGAGGATGCTACTCCGAGCTCGTTGATGAATTTTCTTAGCCACACAGCTTCCTTCGCGGCATCCGATGCTGCGATGTACTCTGCTTCACAAATAGAGTCTGCCACAGTATGCTGCTTGAAACTCTTCCAGTAGATGGCTCCACCATTCAGAGTAAAGATATAACCCGACACGCTCCTACTGTCATCATGGTCAAATTGAAAGCTGGAGTCTGTGAACCCCACAAGTTTCAGATCTGACTCGCCATAAACCAACCGTTGGTCCTTAGTATTTCTCAAATACTTAAGGATGGCTTTAACCACTTTCCAGTGATTTTCTCTAGGATCAGATTGGTATCTACTCACTACTCCTAGTGAGTATGCCACATCTGGTCTTGTACATATCATGGCATACATGATAGATCCCACGATCGAAGCATATGGGACTCTACTCATACACTTTCTCTCTTCAGGACTTGTCGGACAATCCTTCTTAGAGAGAGAAATTCCATGGCCTATCGGTAGATAGCCCTTCTTGGAATTCTCCATGCTGAACCTCTTCAGCACAATATCTATGTATGTGGACTGGGATAACCCAAGTATCTTTTTAGATCTATCCCTATAGATCTTCATCCCTAGGATGTAGGATGCTTCACCCAAGTCCTTCATGGAGAACTGCAATGACAACCAAACTTTTATTCCCTGTAGTGCAGAGATGTCATTTTCGATTAAGAGAATGTCATCCACATACAAGACAAGGAATACTACAACTGAACCATTTTCCCATTTATAGATGCAGAGCTCTTCTCCATTCTTAACGAAACCATACGTTTTGATCACCTTATCAAAATGCATGTTTCGACATCGAGAAGCTTGCTTCAATCTATAAATGGATCTCTGAAGCTTGCACACCTTGGACTCATACGTGGATGTAAACCCCTCAGGTTGTATCATATACACCTCTTCGTTCAGCTCTCCATTCAGGAAAGCTGTCTTTACATCCATCTGCCAGATCTCATAATCCAGATGGGTAGCTATTGCAAGTATTATCCAAATGGATTTGAGCATTGCCACAGGAGAAAACATCTCGTCATAGTCAATTCCATAACGTTGACGATATTCCTTGGCAACCAGATAGACTTTATAGGTCTCCATCTTTCCGTCTGCACCCCTCTTCCTTTTGAAGTTCCATTTACACCTAATGGGTTTAACCCCTTCAGGTGGGTCAACCAATGTCCATACATCGTTGACCTTTATGGACTCCATTTCGAATTTCATGACTTCAAGCCATTTCTCAGAATTAGGTCTCTGCATTGCATCCATATAGGTGATCGAATCCTTATCATTCTCATCAAGTTCGATGGGATCACCATCCCAGACTAAGAAATCATAGTATCTGTCCGACTGATGCGGTACTCTATCGGATCATCTTAATGGTGTAGGTACATTGGGCTCCGAATCTGATCCAATCAAATCCGACTCAGGTTCAGCTATTGGTGTCGGTCCTTCTACCTGTTGAACTTCATCAAGTTCAACCTTAGAAGCAATGGTTCCTTCATCAAGGAACTATTTTTCTAAAAAGATTGCCTTAAGGCTGACGAACACCTTTTGTTCATCAGCATGGTAGAAAAAATATCCTTTCATCTCTTTAGGGTAGCCAATGAATGTGCATTTATCAGACCTAGGTCCAAGTTTGTCTATGACTAATCGTTTGACATAGACCGGGCACCCCCAGACCCTAAGGTGTGAAAGTGCTGGCTTATGCCCTATCCATATCTCATATGGAGTCTTAATTATAGACTTACTTGGAACCCTATTTAACAGATAATAGGCTGATTCGAGTGCATATCCTTAGAAGGATATCGGCAAGCTAGCAAAACCCATCATGGATCGGACTATGTCTAACAGAGTCTGATTCCTCCTTTCAGACACACCATTATGCTGTGGTGTTTCTGGAGGAGTCCATTGGGAGAGAATCTCATTCTCTCCTAGATATGTGAGAAACTCACTAGAAAGGTATTTTCCTCCTCGATCAGATCGAAAAGTTTTAATACTCTTTTCAGTTTATTTTTCTACTTCACTTCGGAATCGTTTGAATATTTCAAATGAATCCAACTTATGTTTCATCAGATAGACATATCCATATCTGGATAGATCATCCGTGAAAGTTATGAAGTAGAAATATCCATCTCTAGCATTTGTGCTCATGGGCCCGCATACATCAGTATGTACTAGGCCCAAGAGCTCAGTAGCTCTCTCACCTTTTCCAATAAAAGGTGACTTGGTCATTTTACCAAGAAGACAGGACTCACAGGTTGGAAGTGATTCACAATCACTGACTTCGAGGATTTTCTCTTGAGTCAACCTGTTTATTCTGTTCTTGTTTATATGACCTAGCCTACAGTGCCATAAGTAGATATCCGACACACTATCTGATCTAGGGTACTTGCCAATAGAATAGACTCTTATCAGGCTTGATCTTTCTGGTCTGGCCCTGCACTGATGTCCTAGCCTGAACTTGCACCTTCTTCACTTTCTTCTTCTTGTTCTTCTTCCCTTTCTTAAAGTATCGAGAACCATAAGATGAACCTCCTACTAAGTTCACCGACTCCTTGTGGAGTTGGTGATCCTTCTCAAAGTTTTGAAGCAACCCCAGTAACCCATGGTAGTTTACTTCAGGCTTTGTCATTCTATAATGAGTGAGAAATGGGAGATAAGACTTGCACAGCGAGTTCAGTATTGCATCCTTCCCAAGCTGCTCATGCAAGGAAAAGCCGAGCTTGCTCAAACGTTCCATCAGCTCGATCATGTACAATACATGATCAGTGACAGAGGCACCATCCCGCATTTTGATGTCAAAGATGGCACAACTAGTCTTGTGCCTCTCCACATCATCGGGTGTGCCAAAGGCATCCTCCAACACTTGAAGCATGTCCTTTGGCTGAGCTGTCTCAAATCTGCGACTAAACTCGTCGCTCATGGCAGCCAGCATGATACAGCACACCGTGGTCCGGTCAATGAGCCACTTCTGATAAGTGTCTCTGACTATTCCACGTGCATTGGCAGCTGGCTCCTCAAGTGCAAGATCCATTATCACATATAGGATCCGTTCATGCTCCAGGACTATCTTCAACTTTCGGTACCATATACCGAAGTTGGGTCCCACCAACTTATCATTATCCAACAATGATTGGAGCGATAGGAAAGTGGCCATATCTGCACAAAAAAAAATCATAACCTAATTAGTAATTGATTCATTAAACCTAAAGATTTAGACTTTAATCAAAAGATTTCTCTCATTATTTTATTCAAATTGGTAGCCTCTACCTTCAATTCGAGAAATTACCCTAATTCCTTAGTGGGTACTAGAATCCACTTAGACTGCACATAAGCCCAACTTTGGTTGGCCAATCCATGTACATCTAAGGGTAGGTTCATAACCAATTATTTCTCTAAATAATTTCTAGTAATTTTAATTTTGCCCCAGAAACCTAATCAGTAGGCTTTGGCCTCCATTGTAAGGATCCGGTTAGGTCTAACCATTAATATGACTATACTTGGTGCATCTAACCAACGAATGATTAAGCCCAACTTTGGTTGGCTCACCTAACCACCATTAGAGAGACCCTTCCAAGTCATCATATGATGAGTGATAATTCCATTAGTCAACAATCACCAAACTTTTGGGTATGCAATGATTATTGAGTTAATAGACTCATTATCAAACACCTTAATGGGAGGCTATAACTCAGTTATCTTCATAACTTTATCATTTTAAGGACCTAATAATTTTAGAGGATTTAAATGATTTAGAGGATGAGGTCAGATGAACAAGCGTATCATGATCCTCCCACTAGCTTCACCAAGTCAGCTTAAGGGAGACCATTAAAAGGGCAGGTCTAGGAGCACCTAAATCAATCACACTGATTTACCTAGCTGACATGGGTCAGCTTGAATAGTCAAGTGATCCGATCAAAACATAATTTCACCAAGAGGCCAGGTAAGTTCGATCAGTGGGAGGGTCGGCCAAAGCTTGCCTTAGACACCATCAGAAATGGCCAGGTAAGCAGGCTCCCAATTAAAAACCACCGGTCTGATTTATCTTAGACACCAACTGGTTTAATTAGTTTTGATTAGATCAACCTAACAGTTCATGCTAGATCGCTTAACCAAGAATCAAGTCCATTTGGTTCTCGTTAAAGACATGGACTTGACCAACTACAACTATTGTAATTGATCTAGAAAATTCTTGATCTAATCTAAGACAATAATTGATTAGATTTAGTCAATTCTCTAATTAAGTCCATCTTTAATCTAACCATAGGTCTAACCCAATTAATGGACCTAATTCCCACTAACCTATTAACCCAATGTGTTATGGTTTGTGTCTTAGGTTCTTCAATTCACAATCCTAGAACCTAATCAAAACAACTTCTTAATTCTTAATTAAGTTTTGGGCTGAGGGTTGGGTTCGACTTTTCAAAAAATAATTTTTATATTTGTAAAATAATTTTATAATATGATTCTACCAACCATATTGCATGTTTGATTCATAATCAAGATGCAAGTGAAATAAACATGAAACTACTTTAGATCTAATCTAAACAGGTTCATGTAATTGAAATAATTTCAACTTTAAACAATTTCTTTGCATAAAAATTATTAACAAAGAGATTTTATTTCAGATTTAAATATCTTTTAAATCTAATAAATTATACATTTAATCTAGAATATATCTAACAAATTTATGATTAAAGACAGATCTACACGAACTAAGACAACCTTTGCACTATAAGGGGTAAACCTTACAGCAGGACAACCTTGCAGTTCGTGATTGATCTAAAATTTTAATTTTAGATTTAATAATCAGATTATAAATTAGATCTAATCTAAGAAATAATCTAAGTATGTATAAATAATCATGTAATGAAAAACCTAAGCTCTGATACCAATTGTAGGAACCAGATCTAGGGTTTCAGGGTTAGATCTTGAAACCTTTTCAAGATCAGGCAGCGGAAGACTAAAATAAATCAAAATTTATTTTCTAAAATTAGAAAATTATAAGATCTAAAATCCTATTACATGATTATTACATAGCATTAAATCAGAAATTAAAATATATAGAGCATGAACTACATGTTGATCATATCAACATGTTTCTATACTACATCTAATGTATGTATTAAACAATAGATCAGATCTATTACCTTGCAAGTTAGATATTCTAACCTCACTGATTCGGGCTTGAAGATGATATTGCAAGCTGCACACATGTCTGACCTCTAGGAGTCATCCACACGAGCCCACAAATCTCGATCAGAAGTCCTGCTTTAGAAAATCAGCACAGTATGCTAGTACTGCACTGATCTTTCTTTGATGGTTGATCAGGTGCCTCCTTCTTCTTGATTTGGGCTCTTCCAAAGATGAAAAGTAGGAGGAAGAGTTTCAGATCTGAGATGCTCTCAGAAAACTCAAGATGGAAGAAGGAAAGAGATAAAAACAAACAACCCTAGAAGAAGACCCTCTTCTTCTTCTCGTTTCTCTCTCTAAACACCCTATCTTGTGTCTATTATATCTCCACGATCCAAAGGTTTTTCTCTCTAATTTTTGGATGGCCCAAAGATATTCAAATCTCTATGTCCTAAAAAAATTTTATGAAGAAACTTATTTTACAGAGAGAGATATGATAGAGTCCTTGTCTAGGTCAAATACTTAGTCAAGGCTTATCCAAACATGGCAAGATAAGGGGCACCCAACTCTTGAGCCGCTCCTCCTTATTTTCATACATAGACCACCAAAAAAGAGTGCACAATATACATCCTAAAATCCATAAAAATTCCAAAAAAAATTTGGAAAAATTCGGTGCAAATTTGAAAGAGTTTTGGATTTCCAAAACTCTATCTCATAGAATTCGAAATCCAAACTTATTCCTCTTTGATTTGATCCAAACCACCTTCCATGTAAGAAAGAAGAGAGAAAACCTTTTATGGACATGGGAGAGACCTGGGAGAGGGCTTTTGTCACACAAAATAAGAGGGGATTGGCATGGAATAAGAGAGAGGGCGTGGGGGGTGCTTATGTGGCGCAAGGTGGAATCCTAGTCTTACTAGGATTCTATCTTATGACTTGTTTTAATTTGGTTTCTCAAACCAAATCAAACCAAAATTAGATCAACCCAATTAAAATAAGTCTCTACCCAATTAAAAACCTAATTTAATCAGATTAAATTAGATTTAAATCTGATTTAATTTTTTAATCAAATTAGAAATTAGGTTGACCCAATCCTAATTGAACTAGGACTAGTTTTTTCTTGCAATTGGCTTATCCAATAAATCAATTGGACTTGATCCAATCAAGTCCAAATTAAATCTAATTAAATTATATTTAATTAGACTTAATCTTAACCCATTGGCTTAACTAGATTAAGTCAATTAGCAATCAAATTGCTAATCGATCCTCCTGCAACACTTGCATTGGGCAAAATATCAATCGTATTGATCATTTAACCCTAGAACGATTCTTAATCGTTGATCAACCATCCGATCAGATCATGAACTCTAATGTGTGTGACCTCATAGATCTAAACCTAAGTCAGTAGTATAGAAATAAATTTCTATATCAATCAAAGTGACCATCTAGCAATGGTAACCGACGATCGAATAGGTCGAATGTGTAAAACAACATCCTTAGAACCCATATGGATATAGTTTCCATATAATTTATCCCCTTGACCAAAATGATCATAGGACATCTCAGAGTTTCACTGTCAACTCTAATCAGGTTGTCCACATTGTATTTCAAAATATCAAATCCATCAGATGGATTATCCTGGCCAAGATTTTGCTAAATTGAAATATAGCGACTCATTCTTCTCCAACTCTTGGAGTGGTCCATCTCATCTCGATCACATTCTGACTTCGCAAGTACTTGACTGTGCCCAGAAGCCTTCCATCCCTGAATTAAAAATTCAGTTAGTCTAGTACTAAAGCACAGTGAGTTGCTTGCAAGTCACTGAGGTGATCTCAGATCTAAGGGACACTTATACCTATATCCCATCAGAGATATTCTCGACAGCAGAATGCTCTGGAGTTGGTCATGTTCAATGACGATGTACCTTTACATCTCACCTGTATGCCATACCAGTGTCTCCACACTCTTTGGTTAAGAGGACAATCAACCCATATGGCCTACAGTGATCTATGCTCGATAGAAGCTGTCGTCTTTATTAACAACTTATCATTTGGTCGTGAACAGTTTTAAGGACTAATCGATAAATCCTCTCTTTATCGAACTTAAATAGCCCTAAGGACTTCATCATAACAACGGAGTTCATTAGAAGATGAAGACTTATGATAAAAATACCAAAAATATATTTTATTTATTAACAAATCAATTACAATACTTGATTGCTCAACCGTCAACAGCTTGATGATTGGCTTTTGGGACATATTTTCCAACATTTGGACCTCCAATGATTATCATACCAATGGACCCATTATCACCCAACTTAAAAGAAAGCTATGATCTAGTTATTCCCATAACTAGCTCATTTTAAGGACCTAATAATTTAGAAAATTTAATTTATGAGTGAAGAGAAGAGAAGAGATCAACCAGTAAACCATAATCCTCTCACTGACTTCATCAAGTCATTGAATTGGATTAAAATCATGCTGGTTGAACTGGCACCTAGATCAGTCACACTGATCAATCTTAATAGCATGGCTCAACTTGAATCATTTAGCGATCTAATCAAGACAAAATTCATCAAATTGGCTAGATAAGTGAGATTGATGGGAGGGTCTACTAAGCTTACCTTAGACACCATCAAATAGCCAGATAAGTCGCTACCAATTAAAAACCACCGATCGAAATACCAGACTTATCTTAGACACCAATTGGTTAATTAGTTTCGATTTGACCAACCTAATAATTCGAGTTCAACCACTGAGCCATAATTAAGAACCATTTGGTCTAATCAAAGATATGAACTTGACCATCTACAACCATTGTATTGGTTCTAGAGAAATCCTGATTTAATATAATTCAATATTTGATTAGAATTAATCAATTTGTCTAGCTAGTCCATTAACTCTTTGATTCTAACCTTAGGTCTAATCCAATTAAGAGGATCTAATTTGAGCTAACCCATGCCCCTATGTTTTAGGTAATGTTATTAGATCTTTAATTCACAATTCTAGATCTATTTGATTTTATACTTAATTCTCAATTAAGTTTCAGCATTAACATGGGTCTAGGTTTAGGTTTGAAATAATTTTAACCTTTTCATTTTGTAAACTATTTTCAACAAATATTATGTAAAGACTTTTTATTCTAAAATTGGGTCGACTCAATCACCATTGAGCTGGCTACACAAGGGGATTGGGTCAATTCAGTTCAAAATTAGGTCAGCTCAGTAATTATGCGAGCACGATTCAAGAAGTTTCAAATCTGAAAATTCTTGCATACCACTAAAATAAAATCAATCATAATACTTTTAAATCATATTTAAAACTTTTATGATTCGAAATTTTATTTTTTTATGATTAAAATAATTTTAATCATATAGATTAGATACTTTATTTTTTATACAACAAACCTAGGGTTTCAAGATCTAGGGTTTTACATAAAAATAAGTTCTTCCTTTCATGTTCTTCTTTATGGGATCTAATCATATGGAACCTCTATACGCCATAAAAGCACCCCATTAAATGAGAAGAGAGGGCCTTTAAACTCTTCTTGCTTCTATGACCGGACGGCTTGATGATCAATCCAATCTAAGTACTAGCTAATCGGATCATCTGATCTAATCACATATCACATATGCACGAATTTAGATCTAATCTAAATTATATTAGATCTGATTATAATTTTAGATCATATCTAAATCAGATCATAAGTATCACATGTAATACATAAAATCAAATTTTATTAAGGATCAGCTTAAACTAGGATAACCTTTTCACTATAAGGGGTAAACCCTACAGCAGGACAACATTATGTCAGTTTGTGCGATCAACCACTAATTAAATTTAGACTAAGATATCACATATCAGATCTAAATAAAATTAAAATTTAGATTTAATATATAAATAAATCATGTCATAACGAATCTAGACTCTGATACCACTGTTGGTGAACGTAGGTGATTCATTCATGTATTTTAAAATTTAAATAAATTATAGTGAAAGATGATTAGATTAATCAAATTAATCTAACATGCATATGATCTAATCATTAAATTAACCTACTCTAGGGTCTATAACATGATATATTGCATATAAAATTTGAAATAATCACATGATAAAATCTGCATGCATGGATGTAAGCAGTAGATCACATCTACTTCTAATCTGAGTTCAAAACTCGATAACTGAACGTTGGTCGATGATCGCCATGAACAAAAGTGTGATGGGTGATGTGTATGTATTTTCAAAAATTTACAACAGAACATATATAGATTAAATAATTTAATCTACAATGCGTGCATAGATCAAATCTAAAATCATCGTACAGGATCTATGACATGAACTAATATGCATGTATGCACATCTGAAATCTAAAATTTAGCAAGTATAGATCATATCTATTTTATATTTAGATCAAATCTAAATATTAATTAAATTTAAAACTTCATACCTGAGCATGGGTAGTAGATCATCGCATCCAAAATCTGTGGTAGTAGGTTCTTCATGATGCCTGATAGCCACACATGCATCCGATCTTTATGGGTATCCACATGAAGCCCTTGTACTGATAGATCTCTTCGAGAGTGCTAGCTCACAAAGATACCATTCTTTGACTGATTTAAGAGGAACATGATGAAGATGAAGAATAAGGAGAACCTCTCTTTTTCTTCCTGGATCCATGCATCTGATCTCTACAATAGAGATTCAGGCAAGAACCCTTTCTTCTCAATTTTTTTACATATAAGAAAGAACCTTTCTCTCTTCCTTTCACACCCTTAAGAAGAACGTTTCTTCTCTGATTTTTTAAGATAAAAATTAGATCTAATCTAATTTTTTATGCTAAAAATCATATGGAATCCTAAGCTCTAGAAAAATCCAACAGAGGGATCCAAGAGAAGAACCATTCTTCATTTTTCTTCTCCCTTTTTCTTCCTTGATCTAGAACTCTAGGAAGTCTCTTACACCCAACCAAATTTTTTTTGATATTTTTTCTCTAGATCTTCATGTTAAAAAATAGATGTAATCTAAAAAAAAAAACTCCTTTTTTAAGGCTGTGCACAAGAAAGAAGACCCTTCTTCTTCCTTGGTCTAGAACTTTAGGAAGTCCCTTCGCCCAACCAGATTTTTTTGATATTTCTTATCTAAATCTTCATGTTAAAAATTAAATCCAATCTAATTTTTATCTTGTTGAAAAATAAAAGAAAAATCTGGAAGAAGAACTTCTTCTTCATGACTGTGTGCAAGAAAGGAGACCCTTCTTCTTTCTTGATCATTCTCTCTTTGGAAGAACTTTTTTTTTCTAATTTTTTACTGTAAAACCAATAGAATAAATTCATTTTGATGCCCAAAAACCAACAACAAAAGGTCTCAAAATATCTTTCAAGAGGGGAGGAGAAGAAGGGTTGGCATGTGGATGTTGGGGCGTCCAACTCTTGGATGCCCCTTCTCCTATTTTTTTTTGGGCGACCACAAAAGAGGGGAGAAGCACCTTATTTTCTCATGGAAGAAATCAAAAAGGGGGCACACATGGGGTGTGAGGGATTTTCCTTGGTGAAGAGGGAGTGGGCATGGAGATATTAATATCACATGGTTTGGTTTGGGTTTAGTCCTATTCCAAATAGGATTCAAGATCTTGATCAAAATTCTAACTAATTCTTGGACCCAATCCTAACTAACTTAGGAATTAGTTATAAAAAACTAACTAATTGGGTCCTAGCCCAATTATTAGGCTCCAATCAATTTTGAAATCAGTTAGATTAAAACTCCATTGATCCAGAGATTGATTCTTGATGGATATCAGGAAAACTATTTGATAATAGGGCTTGATCCAATCAAGCCTATTATCCAATAGGATTAGATCCAATCTAAGTCTATATAAAAATAATTGAATCATATTCATGCATTTCTGAGATCAATTAAAACAAGTCTTGTTATTTAATAGGACTGCATCCAATCAATCTAATTGAATCCAATTCAATTAGATCTAATCTAATCCCTATTGCTCAATCAAATTGAGCTAATTAACAATCATATTATTAATTAATTAATTCTCTAATTTATCAATCATTAGTAAATAATTTATTACAATCTTTGCATAGGATTAATCATTAATCAAATTGATAATTAAATCTTTCAATGATTCATAATCGTCGATCAGCCATTTGAATATACAAGTACTTCTATGTGTGTGACCCCATAGATTCAAAGCTAAGCTGGTATTATAAGAATAATTTTTATACTAATCGATGTAATCATATAGCAATGAGACCCGACATTCGAATAGGCTGAATGTATACCTAGCAACACTCTAGAATCTATGTGGATATAGTTATTGTATAATTCTTTTCTTTGACACTTGATGCTCAAGGATGACTTTGGGTTAAACTATCAACCCAGGAAGAGTGGTCCACATTATGTCTCAGCTTTAAAAATTCTATGACTCCTCATTAGGATAACTTTGGCCAAAATTTTACTAAATTAAAATAAAGTGATGCATCATCTCTAATTTTATCCATCTTGACTCACACTCAAACTTTACAAGTACTTGACTGTACCCAAAAATCTTCCATCATCGAATTTGAAATTCAAATAGTCCGACACCAAAGCACAGTGAGTTGCTTGCAAGTCATCAAGATAGTCTGGTCAGACGGACACATATACCCATATCCCATCAGAGCAATCTTTGATAGCAGAGTACTTCGAAAGTGGTCACGCTCAGTGAAATGTACTTCTACAAATCACCCATATGCCATACCCGTGTTACCACACATCTTGGTTAAGAGGATAATCAACCAATATGGCTGTATCATTTGATCACAAGCAGGATTTAAAAATTAAAAGATAAATCTTCTATTATCATTTTGAAAGTAGCTCTAAGGACTTCATCATAACATATGAGTTCTATTTAGGAAGATGTATTCCTTATGATGAATCTTGTCAGATAATATTTATCATTTTATAATTCATATACAAACATAGAGCACAATCATCTACAACCTAGATGAGTGACTTTAGAATATAATTTCCAACAACTCTCACTTGGACTAAAGTCAATCAGCTCAGTATCAAATACCCATCTTCCATTTGTGATCATCGAACTCTTTAGATCTGATTGCTCTAGTCAATGGGTCAGTCAAGTTCTCCTTTCGGTCGATCTTCCTAAGGTCGACTTTATTTCGATCTTATCGAATAAGATGATTGTAATGCAAAAAGTGTTTGATTCTTAGGTAGAATATCAATTCTTTAGCTTAAGCTATGGTTCCAGTATTACTGTCGATACAGAAAGACTGGACCATCAATGGAGGGTGCCACTCCATGCTCGTTGATAAACTTTCATTACCAAACAACTTTTTTACCAGCATCAAATACTGTAAAGAACTCTGTATCGCAGATAAAATTGGCTACTGAATACTACATGAAATTTTTCCAACATGTCAATCTTCTTTTAAGATAAAAACATAACCTAACACAACTTTATCATTTGATCCAACTAGAAACTGAAATCAGTATTCTACAGGTTTTAAGTCAGATTCTCCATAAATGAGCCATTTGATCCTTAGTATTTCATAAATACTTAAGGATGGTTCTCATAACCTTCCAAACCTTTATGGAGAATAGAGATGAAAACCAAGCTTTTATTCTCTGTAATGTAGGGATGTCATTCTCGATTAAGAGAATTTCATCCAAACAGCACAAAGAATAATTTTTGTATTAGCCCATTTGTACATACAGAATTCTACTTCATTCTTAACGAAGCCATACGTTCAAAATATATGTTCTAACTCTGAGAAGCTTGATTCAATCTGAATGGACTTGAGAATTGCCACAAGAAAACCATCTCATCATAGTCAACACTATAACTTTGATGAAATCTTTTGGCAACTGGATAGAATTAATAGGTCTCCACCTTTCTGTCTGTATCTCTTATCCATCTAGAATCCACTGGCACCCTATGAGTCTTACCCCTTTAGGTGAATCAATGAATATTCATACATCATTGATCTTGATGGACCTCATTTTAGATTTAATGGCTTTAAGCCACTTCTCAAAGTTAGATCCCTGTATTGCATCTGTATGAGAGATCAAATCTCCATCTCAAACTTAAAAATTGAAGTATCTGTTTGGCTAATATGGTACTCTACCATATCTACTCAAAAATACCTTTACATCGGGCTCCAAATTTGATCTAATCAACTCTAGTTCTATTGGTTTGTGTCAAAGTTGGTTCCTCTACCTATCTAGCTTCACCAAGCTTACTCTTAACGGCATCAGTTCCTTCACTAAGGAACTTTTTTTTCAAAAAGAATGCCTTAAGATTCATGAACATCTCATGTCCATCAGAAAGGTAGATGAAATATCCCTAAAATAATATTTATCAGATCAAGATTCAAGCTAGTCGGTTTGTGAATATTTCACGTAAGTTTGACACCCCAAACTTAAGGTAAATGAGTATCGAATTACCCAAGTCCTATCTCATATGGAGTTTTGGTGATCAATTTGCTTGGAACATTCTTGAGCACATATCAAGTAGTCTCTAAAGCATAATCTCCGACTGACTAGCAAACCCACAGTGGACCGAACCATGTCTAACAAAGTTTAATTTCTTCTTTCAAACACTAGTGTCCCAAGAGAGGTCCATTGAGAGAGAATCTAATTCTCTTCAAGACATGTCAAAATTTACTGTAACGATATTCACTTCATTAGTCTAATTGATGAGTTATAATACTCTTTGCAGTTTATTTTCTATCTCATTATAGAATCATTTGAATATTTTAATCGATTTCGATTTGTACTTCATAAGCAAGATGCACCCATGTCAAGATAGATCATCAGAGATTTTAATGTAGTAAAGCTCTCTTCTGGTACTTATATTCATGAGTGCAAATACATCAATATGTATCAAACTTAGAACATCACTGGCTCGTTCACACTTTTCAATAAAAGATGAATGAGTCAACTATACCAAAAGCAGGCTTCAATGACATTATCTAATCTAGGGTGCTAGTTAGATGTGTACTTTACACTAACAGACTGTGATATTGGGTATTGAGTTTATGTCATTTTTAATTGTTCACTCATTATTGTAGTATCATTCATAATGATATTACAACAATCATTCCTATTGACACCATCAATAAAATTGGACAATAGTGACAATCACTTAAACAACATCATCGGGGTTTAAAATAAGTTCAATGATTCCTAATGTTAAGACTGGAACAAACTTCTATGTCTTACATTCGGAAGTCTCTTACCGTTTTCAAATCTTCTACTATCCTGAAGTCTTTTACAACTATTTGCAAACATGACTTATACTATCAATATCCTATACCTAAGTAGTAGTATTACCAATAGAGAAACTTCAAGGAGTTATCATATAATTATCTTGACCAGCAATAATTTGCTGATTTCTCTTTTAAGCCTGTTTAGTTTAGCCTGAGATTTCTTGATCAATTTGCCCAAAAACTATACTCAACCTCTGATACTAACTATCGAAGTTAGGTCTGATACCATTTTCACTGTCTAACAATAAACAGAGTGATAATATTCTAACCATTTCTGAAAAGAGAACAATTGACCTATAAGTATATGAATTTTTTAAGCCTAAAGACTTAGATTTTAGTCTAAAATTTCTCTCACTATTTTGTATGAATTGATAGCCTCTACCTCTAATCTGAAGAATTACTTTAATTCTTTAGCAGGTACTAGAATCCACACAGACTACATTCAGGTCTGAGTGTGGCTCAGCCAACCCTAGTGTATCTATGGGTAGGTTCATAACCAATTATTTTTTCAAATAATTTTTAGCTATCAGATTTTGCTCCAGACATCCCTTCAGCAGGCGTGTGGTGCCTCTAGTGAAAATCCTGATTAGGTCCAACCATTAACATGACAACATCAAGTGCATCCAACAAATGAATATCCAGGCCTGAATGTGGCTCGACCAACTGGAGTATTGATTTGAAGGTACAACAAGATGATCATATAATGGATGATAATTTCAATACGTAATAGACACCAGACGTATAGCGCCTCCAATGCTTATTTGGAATATTAGACTCATTATCATGCATCTTAAAGAGAGGCTATGATCTAGTTATCCCCATAACCAGCTTATTTTATGGATCTAATAATTTAAAAAATTTGATTAATTTATTTTATAAAATATCAGTTAACCTATAAAAAATTAATCCTCTCACTGACTTCATCAAGTCATGTAAAGGATTAGTGACTTGTGGATCCAACCGACACATGTCGTAAGTCCTCCCACTGACTTCACCAAGTCATAAGAAAGACTAGAGACAAGTCGGTTTAAGGCACCTAAATCAGTTATACTGATTAACCTTAATGACATGGGTCAACTCAAGTCACCTAGCAATCTAATCAGTCCAATAGCTTGAGCTCCACCATTGAGCCCCAATCAAGGTCTATTTGGATTAATCAAAGATATGGACTCGATCTTCTATAATTATTATATTTGATCTAGAGTATTCTTAACCTAATCTAAATCAACTATTGGTTAGATTTGATCAATTACTCTTTTTAGTCCATTAAGTCTTTGATTCTAACCTTAGGTCTAACCCAATTAAAAGGACCTAATTTGAGCTAACCCATACCCCATATTTTATACAATGTCATTAGATCTCTAATCAAAATTCTAGATCTAAAATATATTTCTTAATTCTTAATTAAGTATAGCATTAACATGGGTTAAGATTATTAATTAAAATAATTTTTAATTTATAAAATAATTTTACATCAATTTTTTGCAAAATCTTTTGGTCTGAAAATTAGGTCGGCTCACCTTTGAATTAAGTTGGCTCACTTCAGTGCATCGACTAAGTCTGATACTTGATCGACTAACTGATCATGAACAATAACTATTACTATTCAGCCTGAGTCAATTGGATCAGATCAGTCAGTACTGAACTGATTAAACCAGAGGACTAGATCGACTCAGTTTAAAACTAGTCGACTGAATTGATGTGCCAACAAATATCATATAGTTTTAGATCTAAAAATTCTTGCATAAACTGAAATAAAATCAATCATAACAAACTTTAGATCATATCTAAATATTTTATGATTTCAAATTTTATTTTTATGATTAAAATAATTTTAATCATATAGATTAGATATTTTACTTTTCATACAATTCATGCTTTGTATTACATACAACAAATCTTAGGATTTCAACATCTAGAGTTTTACAGAAAAGTAAGTTTTCTCCTTTCACTTTCTTCTTCACGGGACCTCACAGTGGCACCCCTACATGTCATGAAGAGCACCCCATTGAATGGGAAGAGGAAGTCATGTAACCCTACTTGCTCCTATGACCGGACGGCTTGGTGATTACCCAATTCGAGTACTTTGCTACTCAGAACATCTAATCTAATTCACATATCATATATGCAAAAAATTTAGATCTAATCTAAATTATATTAGATCTAATTTTATATTAGATCATATCTAAAATCAGATCATAACACATTTCATGCATTGCTAAATCTAGATTTTAACTCTACATGCATATATGTTCATGTTATAATGAACCTGACTTTGATACCATTTGAAGGGAAGAGTGGTGGGTGATGTACATATATTTTTAAAAATTTATAGTAAAACATACATAGATTAAATAATTTAATCTATAATGCATGCATAGTTCAAATCTAAAATTATCATACAGGATCTATGACATGAACTAATATGCATGTATGCACATCTGAAATCTAAAATTCAGCAAGTATAGATTATATCTATTTTATATTTAGATCATATCTAAATATTAATTAAATTTAAAATTTTATACCTGAGTGCAAGTAGCAGATCATCGTATCTGAAATCTATGGTAGCTGGTTCTTCATGATGCCTGATAGCTGCACACGCGTCCGGCCTCTATGGGTATCCACAAGAAGCCCTTGTATTGATCAATCACCTCAGGAGTGCTAGCTCACGAAGACACAATCTTTTGGTTGATTTAAGAGAAATATGATGAAGATGAAAAATAAAGAGATCAAGAGATCAAGAGAAGAACCCTTTCTTCTCAATTTTTCCATGCATAAGAGAGAACCTTTCTCTCTTCCTTCACACCCTTAAGAAGAACTTTTCTTCTCTGATTTTTTATGATAAAAATTAGATCTAATATAATTTTTTATGTTAAAAATTATATTGAATCCTAAGCACTAGAAAAATCTAAAAGAGGGATCCAAGAGAAGAACCATTCTTCCTTTTTCTTCTCCCTTTTTCTTCCTTGATCTAGAACTCTAGGAAGTCCCTTACGCCCAACCTGATTTTTTTTAGTATTTTTTTTCTAAATTTTTATGTTAAAAATTAGATTTAATTTAATTTTTATCTTAAAAAAATATAAAAAAAAAATTGAAAGAAGAATTTCTTCTTCTTCAAGGCTGCGCACAAGAAAAAAGACCTTTCTTCTTCCTTGATCTAGAACTCTAGGAAGTCCCTTACGCCCAACCAAATTTTTTTGATATTTTTTCTTTAAATTTTTATATTAAAAATTTGATCCAATCTAATTTTTATCATGAAAAAAATAGAGAAAAAATTTGGAAGAAGAACTCCTTCAAGACTGCGTGCAAGAAAGAAGATCCTTCTTCTTCCTTGATCTTTCTCTCTTTGGAAGAACTTTTCTTCTCTAATTTTTTGCTATAAAATCATCAGAATAAGCCTGCTTTGATGCCCAAAAATTAGCAACAAAAGGTCTTAAAAATACCTTCCAAGAGGGGAGGAGAACAAGGGTTGGCATCTAGATGTTGGGGTGTCCAACTCTTGGATGCCCCTTCTCCTATTTTTTTTTGGGCAACCACGAAAGAGGGGAGACGCACCTTCTTTTCTCATGGAAGAAACCAAAAAAGGGGTGCATATGGGGTGTGAGCAATTTTTCATGGTGAAGAGGGAGTGGACATGGAGATATTAATATCACATGGGTTGGTTTGGCTTTAGTCCTATTTTAAATAGGATTCAAGGTCTTGGTCAAAATTTTAACTAATTCTTGAACCTAATCCTAACTAACTTAGGAATTAGTTATAACAAACTAATAATTAGATTCTAACCCAATTATTAGGCTCCAATCAATTTTAGAATTAGTTAGATTAAAATCCCATAGATCCAGGGATTGATTCTTGATGGATATCAAGGAAGCTATTTGATAATAGGGCTTGATCCAATCAAGCCTATTATCCAATAGGGTTAGATCCAATTCAAGCCTATATAAAAATAATTGAATCATATTCATGCATCTCTGAGATCAATTGAAATAAGTCCTATTACTTAATAGGACTGCATCCAATCAATCCAAAACCAATCTAATTGAATCTAATTCAATTAGATCTAATCTAATCTTCATTGCTCAATCGAATTGAGCCAATTAATGATCATACTATTAATTAATTATTTCTCTAATTTACTAACCATTAGTGATTAATTTATTACAATCTTTGCATAGGATTAATCATCAATCAAATTGATCATTAAACCCTTCAATGATTCATAATCATCGATCAGCCATTTGATCATACAGGTACTTCTATGTGTGTGACCCCATAGGTTCGAACTTAAGCCGGTAGCATAAGAATAATTTTTGTACTAATCGATGTAACCATCAAGCAATGGGATCCTATGTTCGGATAGGCCGAATGTATACCCAACAATACTCTAGAATCTGTGTGGATATAGTTACCATATAATTCATCCCTTTGACACTTGATGCTCAAGGATGACTTTGAGTTAAGCTATTAACCCAGCAAGAGTGGTCCACATTATGTCTTAACTTTAAAAATTCTATGACTCCTAACTAGAACTACTTTAGCCAAAGTTTTGCTAAATTAAAATATAGTGATGCATCATCTCTAATTTTACTTGGAGTAATCAATCCCATCTTGACTCGTATTCAGACTTTACAAGTACTTGACTGTACCCAAAAATCTTCCATTATGAAATTAGAAATTCGGATAGTCCGGCATCAAAGCACAGTGAGTTGCTTGCAAGTCACCAAGGCAGTCTCAGGTCAGAAGAACACATATACCCATAGCCCATTAGAGCAATCCTTGATAGCAGAGTGCTCCGAAAGTGGCCATGCTTAGTGAAATATACTTTTACAAATCATCCATATGCCATACCCATGTCACCACACATCTTAATTAAGAGGACAATCAATCAATATGGCATACAACGATCTACACTCGATACAATTATCATCCTTATAATAATTATACCATTTGATCGTGAGCAGGATTTAAGAACTACACAATAAATCTTCTTTTATCATTTTGAAAGTAGCTCTAAGGACTTCATCATAACATATAAGTTCTATTTAGGAAGATATATTCTTTATGATGAATCTTGCCAGATAACATTTATCTTTTTATAATTCATATACATACATGGAGCACAATCATCTACAACCTAGATGATTGATTTTAGAATATAATTCTCCATACATCGCTGCTGAGAGATATGATAAGGATGATCCTTGCTAGTTACTCATAGCCGCACATACGTCCGGCCTCTATGGGAAGTCCATTCGAAGCCCCGATCTAATCGATCTTCTCGGGAGTGCTAGCTCGCATGAAGATCTTCTTCTTAATTGATCTGAATTTTTTTCTTAAATCTCTAAAATCTTTTCAAAGATTGAAGATAAACTTCTGGAGGATATGAGGATGTAGAAGAAGAAAGGAGAAGAAATAATTTTTCTTCATATTTTTCTCTCTTTCCAAACCCTAAGGACCAAAACCTAGAATTCAGCTTTTGCACTAACATCAAGAGAGAGGACTCTCCTCTCTATTTTTCATGCCATGAACCATATCTAAACTTTTCTTTACATGAAGACCTCTTTTCCTTCTCTCTTACATTCACAAAACAAAAATAAAGCCCATTTTTATAGGCATGTAAGAAATAAGGGTGAAGAGTCCTAACGATCATGGACTCTTACAAGAAGTCACCTTCTTTCATAATTTCACATCCTAAAATATGCCAAAAAAATTTGGGATGCCTCTTTCCATATTTTTTTATGGTAATCAATTCTCCAACTAATTTCATATGAAACATCTCCTCAAAATGTCACATATATTAGGAGAAAAAAATAAGTTAGCATGGACAGGTTGATTTAGGTAAGAACAGATTCTCTTGATAAGGAATATTTTGAAAATCAATTTTAAATTTTTTTTATCAAAATCAAATTATATTTGGATGTAAGATAGAGAAGAGAAAGGACTTTTTGGTGTGAAAAAATCTCATGCAAAAACTATTTGTGCATAGAGATAGATGGTGTGCAAAGTGGATTGGCACAAGGGAGAAGAGTTCTATTCCATTAAGGACTCTTAACTTTCTTATTTGAATCCAAACCAAATCACATCTGGTTTAGCCCAAATAAAATATAAAAAACTCAATCTAATTAGATTCATAAATTTTTAATCAAATTTTAATTAAATTAAAAATTGATTGAACCAAAGTTCTGATCAATTTAGGAATAATTTTTCCTTAGCAATTAGGTCATCTCATAACCTAATCGAGTCAAATCTAATTGAATTTAATTTAATTAAGATTTATTTAATCCTTTTTGCTTAATCAAATTAAGATAATCAGTAATATAATTACTAATTAATTCTTTATTAATTTACTAATACTTTATAAATTAATTTATTATAATTTTTACATAAAGTTAACCATCAATCGAATTGCTGATTAAGCCCTTGAATAATTCTCAATTATTGATTAGCCACATGATCAGTCAGAAACTTCTTTTGAATATGACCCTATAGGTTCAAACCTAAGCTGGTAGGATAAGAATAACTTTCTAAATTAATCGATGTAACCATCTAGTAATGATGACCTGACGTTCAGATAAGTCGAATGAACGCGAAGCAACATTCAAGAACCTATTGGCATATGGTTACCGTATAATTTATCCCTTTGACCCTAATACTCGAAGATGATGTAGAATTTAACTATCAATCCTAGATAACTCATCCATATTGTATTTTGATCTTTTTCAAATCCATCATATGGATTATCTGGGTTCAGATTTTGCTAAATTGAAATACATTGATACATTAACTCTTACTAATTTGGAGGGGTCAATCCTATCTTGACTCATGCACTGACTTAATAAATACTTAACTGCATTCAAAAATTTTTTATCACAGAATTAGAAATTCAGTTAGTCTGACACCAAAGTACAATGAGTTGCTTGCAAGTCACCGTGACGATCTTAGGTCGAAGGGACACTTATACCAATATCCTTTGCGAGCTATCCTGGATAGCAGAGTGCTTCGTAGTTAGTTATATTCAGTGATGATGTACTCCTATATCTCACCTGCATGCCATATCAGTGTCTCCATACCATTGATTTCGAGAACAACTAACGCATATGGCACACAATGATCTACACTTGATATTGCTATAATCCTAGTAATAGCATATCATTTGGTCATGAATCAATTTAAAGACATGCGATAAATTCTCCTTTATCGATTAAAGTAGTCCTAAAGACTTCATCACAATATAGGAGTTCGTTAGAAGATATAACCTTGTGATGAAAAAGATCAAATTATATTTATTATTTATTAATTCATATATATTTATAATTAGCATAATCATCAAATGATTGGCTTTAGGATATATGTTCCAACAATAACTCTACTCTCAGAAAGAAAAACTAAATATATCCCCAGATGCAACCAATTCAAGTTCATCAACGGAATAGAGGTTGAAGAATTTATAAAAAATACTGATATAGAGCATTATATACTCTCTAATTACAAAAAAGTATATTGGATAGTCAAGAGCAAGACTTTTCGGACAGAAAAATATTAGATAGATTGAAGGATATGGGTTACCACAGACCTACCCATAATAGTTTCAGAGAAAGAAGAAGTTGGGATATTATGCTAAATTCAAAAAATTATCCTGAAAAAATAAAGAATGAATTAGAGTATCTCTGGAATAGTATGATTCACTTTCATCAAAGTGAAGAAGAAGATAAGACTATCCAAGAATTTGATGACTCCTTCAACCTTGCTTTACTCTTCGACATCGAAGAATGAATGAAAAAAAAAAAGAGAGAGAAAAAATATATATTTTTCTACTAATCCATCTACCAATCTCTTGGTAGAAAATTTTTTTTTGCATGTACAATCCAATGGCTCTTCTATTAGCCACTTCTACAACTAGATGATTATCATTATTTTCTAAAGACAACCACTACTACTATTCTCAAAGTCGGTTTAATTCTCAGAGATGATTCATCTTCAAAAATTGATCTACACCAAGATCTAAAGATGACAAGCAAGCTACAAGAAGATTACTAATATCACTACTATTCATCTATAGAAAGATTCCTGATACTGTGCTATGAGAAATCGGACCTAAAATCAGTTCTGTTCTGACTTCTACAAGCTTCTAAATTCCAAACCAAATAAAGTCCGTCAGATTCCAAAGTGATTGAAGACCACATAGTTCCTTCCCTCACCTATAAATAAAGGAGAGGCTTTCGTTCTGGGGGGGCGAGTGCGGAGAGGAAGGTTGAGAGGAATTTTGGATCTAATGGCAGAGTTCTTCTTCCTAATCTCCATCTTCTCTTCTCCTCTCCTCTCTTCCCTTGTCTTCTTCCTTCCAATCTTCCATTAAACTCCTTCTTTCCATCGTCTTCTCCACCTAAACTTTTCTAATCCTTTTCATCTACTTACTGAAAGGAATATGCCCTACAAGCCAATCGAAATTTATATTTTGAAGAATTTTTCTTATAATCTTCCAGACTCATATATTGACTCTTTAAATAATAAAAGATATTTTTCATCATGTGCTGCATCTTACTTTTGTAATGATTATGATGAACTCCATAAATCAGGATAATGGGTTTAAGGTTATGATGAGATCATATCTATGAGACTTAAAATCTTAAAAATCCTGATTTAGAATATTCCTAGTCATAAGAGTATTGAGAAGGGGATCAATATTTCGGATAGACTAGCACTTCATATGTATGCTCGATGGAGAGGGTGGCTGATCTCATATACCATTTGTTTGAGACACTAATACAAAGAAGTGGATGCTCATTAGAGAATGAATTTACTCAATTGATTTAACTTAAGAAATATCTTATAAAATTTATTTATCCATCAAAAGATATTTTCTTATAGTGGAAGTTGTACAGATAATCCTTTGACCTGAGACTACCATAGAACCTTGTATACATGAATCCATATTTTTTGGTTCATACTCATTCATGACTTAGTTATGTATGGGATATTCTGGATATGGTAGAATGTGTATAGAGGTTGTGAGTAGATTAATATGTAATCGATCACTCTTAGTAAAAGGAGATCGCATCCTACTTGCTCTGATCGATTGATGATTCAGGAAGCCTTTAATCAAAGCAGAATAAAAATTAGAAAAAGTTTTTAATATTTTATTAATTGAATCATCATATAAGATTGAGAGAAATATGAGTATGATATTAGATTTGACATCATTCCATATCCGAAGTCATATTCAAGGTGCAGGGAGATCGCAGAATCAAATTGCATGGTAACTTTTCACTGAAGGATATTTTTGGTATTTCTACTAAAATTTTATATCTTTAAAATAGACATGATATTTTACTAGATGTCAATCTTGTCATGTAGGTTTGATCAAATTAAAGAGTTTAATTCAATCGCTAATTAGAAAGAGTTCTAAGTGTTGAAATCGGATTAGTTTGATTGGATCTAGATCAGTTAGATTCAATTCTAATCAAATCAAATCAACTTGCACTTGGATCTATTGCTGACTAGATATGGAATCCAATGGGTCACACACAAAGAAAATTAATCAAAGATCTAATTGAATTAGATCATATTTGCAAAATTGACATGCTAGCACATGTTGCAAAAACTAGCTCCTTGTTTTGAATCAGATTTGAAATTGATTCCATATTGGGCTAATTAAGGCCAAATTAATTAAAACTAATTTTAGGTTTGACTTGGGGTGCTTAGCTATATTTATCAAAAATTTAGAGTCAAAAAACTAAGTTTCCATATGTCAAGAATTTTTCTTGTGCATGGGTGCAGTTTTTGTGCGCAGAAATAGCTTTCACATCCCATAAAATGGGATGCCTCATCCTCAAGCTTATCTAATGTTCCATGATGAAATAAATTTTTTAATGATTTTTAACTTAATTTTATTTATAATTTATTTTTTTGAAGTTTAAATTCCTTCTTTTTTAAATGTAGAAATTCATCAAAGTTGAAAATCCTGTTAGTCTGATCCATGCACCTGACTAAGAGTCCAAATTTTGAAGGACTCTAACCCATTTGTCACACCACTTCTTAATCTAAGATTTTTTCCATGCCATTTTGATGTTAGCACCTTCATTTTTGACCATTGGATGGATAAAATTACACTGATGGGTGGTGGAGAAAAATTATGCCATAGGAAGCTATGCGATGCATCAGAGAATCATCAAGAAAAATATTTCGAAGAGTCCTTCTGCGCGAAGCATCTCTTGGATTTTTTCTCGATGATTGCCATGTGTCAAAATTTTTTAGATGGGCATGAGAATTCATTAGGAGATATGAGATTTTTTGATGGATGTGAGATGGCACATGGGAGGTGCACGAATAATTCCTGTAGGCAACCCGTCGCTAAGTATTTAAAGGGGGGTGTGTCGGGGGATTGGATTCATTTAGATTTTTAATTTCTCCTTTTTTTCTAACATCCTCTCTCTATTGTCCAATTAGTCCCTTCCTTCTCTTGTTAAGACAAGTCCAAAATAGTAAGGACAAGTCTGATTTTAGGATAAGAGTCTAGGAAAAAAATTAAGGAAGACAAAGAGAGAAGAAAGGTAAGGATAGGAAGGCTAGGAGAAGAGGAAGAGGTTCTTAAGGTCCTGGTATCCAAAAAAATTTTCAGAGTGAGAATTTTAGAGGAAGAATCATCTCAAAGAGTTGATGTCCTGATCATAGCCCTGTGTGGATCACCGTTGAAGGGCGAACATTTGGGCACCTGGTGGAGGTTCTGCCAAAATTTGCATTAAGCGCTGCAGATATTCTTCTATAGCTTGAATTTAATTTTAAATTTATATTATATATGATTATTAATCATCAAGAAGATGCTAGTTTAAGAGTTTTATATTTAGAATTTCTTAATTTAAATTTTAAAATCCATATGCTTTCACTGTGCATGCCCACCCTAAAACCCTACAGTGGTATCAGAGCCGGCCTTGTTTGGTTCAATCACATATACATAATATTTATATGATGCATAGTATGATTTATACTATAAAATAATTTATGTCTTCTATTATGCTTTCATATGATGATATGAAATGATGCATATATGATTCACCACTTCATCATCCTGACATAAGGTTGTCCTAGCATAATGGGGTTATGCTGCAAGGTTGTCCTAGGATGATGAATGTTCATATGTTACACTTGTACATATAGAATATTTTAATATTGATATATAAATTAACATTATATAGTTAGAATGTGTATGAAACCAAATAATATCCCTCATTAAAAATTATATTAAGTGGTAGTGATATGCAACTATGGGTTAACCAATTCTTGATCAATTGATCAATTGATGTTTAGAAAAGTGCTATAGGTGGTTCTTTAATTGGTTCCGTTGTCTGACCTGATCAATTTATTGGTGTCTAAAAAAAATAACGGAGGGACCCTCACCTTACTTACCTGGCCAATTTGATTAAGCGATCTTGATATTGAAAAATCCTAATGTTGAAAATACTACTAAGGGCCTTCTTTCATGCTAGGTTAATGTTACATCATGAACTATGGCTAGTTTGTTGTATTAACACAAGGCTTGTCACAAGGATTGATATAACATAATTTTGGTGCATAGAAGATGCTTACGGCAATTTTGAATGTACTGCTTTATTGTGTTAACACAAGGGCAGTTATATTAGAATTTGACTGTATTGAAATGAAAGATCTAACTTAACTAAAATATTATAGCTTGTTATATTAACATAAGGCTAATAATGTCTTAGAGGCCAAGATATGGTATTAAAAATTGCATGAGATGCAATTGGAAAGAGTTTTCTACCTATGAACTCATAAAGATTTATTGTGTTAACACAAGATCATTATGAGGAATTAGTGTCTCAATCCCACTAAGATAAATATGAAATATATCTCGTTCATCATAGTAGAGGGTTATGATGTTCGATAAAATAGTGGAAGGTATAATTAAATCTAAAGACCTTATTTAATTGTATGAGTCAATATGAGTTATTTGCTTATATAATATTCTTTAATTATTGTAGATTAAATTCTATAAATGGCATCTTCACTATTATTGCGAGAACTTTTAGATTCCAACAAGTTGATCGATCCCAATTATGTGGACTGATTGAGAAATTTAAAGATCGTACTCACTCAAAAGAAGCTCTCCTATATTTTTGACATCCTTGAATCATAAGAGATTGGGGATGATGCCATAGAGGAGGAGGTATCCACATATAGGATGTGAAAGAATGACAGTTTGACTATTAAGTGCATCATGCTGGCCTTTATGAGCAATGAGTTGTAGAGGTAGCATAAAAGCATGGATACTCAATCCAAACTCCTCAATCTTAAAGAGTTGTATGGAGAACAGAGTAGGACTGCTAGATATGAGATATCTAAGCAGTTATTTCATGCTAGAATGACTGAGGGATCATCCATACAAGATCATGTCCTGAAGGTCATTGATCTGATTACTAGATTGGATCAACTAGATTTTGTGATAGATGGAGAATTAAGTCAGAATTTGATCCTGTAATCTCTTCTTGAGTCATTCGCTCAGTTTGTCATGAACTATCACATGAACAAACTGAATACCTCCTTGCCTGAGCTATTGAATATGCTTAAGACAGCTGAGAGTCATATTAAGAAAGAAAATGCTCCACTTCTTCTTGTGGGTAAAACTTCTAAGAAGAAATCAAGTTTTAAGGATTCAAAGAAAGTACTGAATCCTAAGGATGGCAAGATAAAGAAGAAGGGGAAGAAAATCTCAGGACAGGGTACTTGCTTTCACTACGGCAAGGCAGGATACTGGAAAAGAAATTGCAAGTTATATCTTGCAACTGTAAAGGCTGGTGCAAGCGACGCACCAAAAGGTATGTATGAGATACATATAATTTTGTCATTAAATTCTTCCAATTCAGACTCTTGGGTATTGGATACCGCTTGTAGTTCTCATATCTGCAAATTGTTACAGGGGCTGCAGAATATTAGAGTGCTGAAGAAGGGTGATTTCGAGCTCTACGGTGCTAGAGGAGAGTCCATCCAAGCAGAGGCTATGGGGACATATATGTTAAAGTTATCTTCTGAAAAGATCTTAGAGCTATAAAACTATTATTATATGCCTAAGATCATTAGAAATATTATTTCTATACCATTGCTATTGCAATAAGATTATGAAATAAATAGAAAGAGCAATAGTTGCTCAATTTTTTTTTTAATAAAATTTTTTATCATGGTATTATTAACAATGATCTTCTGATTCTATCTAATGATAATATTTTTCATATTGATAAAAGTAAAAAGCAAAAGAGAGAAGAATTGAATAATACTTTACATGGGCATTGTCGACTTGGTCATATAAGTGAGACAAAGATTAACAAGTTATACAAAGAAGAGTTCTTTGATCCTTATGAATATGAATCATTAGGTACTTGTGAATCTTGTCTTATGGAAAAAATGATTAAGACTCCATTTAGTGGATATGGAGAAAGGACAAGTAAGTTATTAGGACTTGTACATACTGATGTATGTGGTCCTATGACAACAGAAGCCAGAGGAGGATACTCTTATTTTATAACATTCACTGATGATTTATCTAGATTTGGATATGTGTATCTTATAAAACATAAATCTGAAACTTTTATTAAATTTAAAGAGTATCAAAGTATGGTCGAAAAATAAACTAAAAAAAGTATTAAAATCCTTCGATCTGATCGACGAGGAGAATACTTATCAAATGAGTTTCTAGATCATCTTATAGAAAATAAAATTCCCTCAGAATGGACCCCTCCCAATACACCACAGCTAAATGGTGTAGCAGAAAGGAGGAATCATACTTTATTAGATATGGTGCGGTCCATGATGTGCCTTACAGATTTGCCTATTTCCTTCTGAAGACATGCCCTAGAAATTACTATCTATATTCTGAATAGAGTACCTTCAAAATCTGTGCCAAGCACTCCATATGAGATATGGAGAAGAAATAAGCATAATCTTAAGTATCTTAAGATATGGGGCTGTCCAACTTATGTTAAAAAAAATTTTGGACATAAAATGAGTGCTAGGACAGATAAATGCTTATTTGTAGGCTATCCTAAAGAGAGTATAGGATACCTCTTTTACCATCCTACTGAACATAAGGTGTTTGTTAGTAAATATGCCATTTTTATAAAAAAGGAGTTTATCCTAGAAAGAGGTAGTGGAAAGAAAATTGAACTTGAAGAAGTTCAAGACCTACAAATGCAGGCATAAGATGATCCTCAACTAAAAATATTCATTAATAAAGTACAACCACAAAATACACCTCCTCTCTGAAGGTCGGATAGAGTACAGAATGTACCAATAAGATATGGATTCATTATTGAGAATAATGAAGCCCACATCATTGAGAATGATGAACCTTGGATCTATACGGAAGCCATCATGAGTAGGGACTCAGACAAATGGCTAGAGGCTATGAAATCCGAAATGGACTCCATGTACTCCAACCAAATATGGATTTTGGTTGATGCATCAGAGGGTATGACCCCTATTGGATGCAAATGGGTCTATAAGAAAAAGATTGGAACAGATGGCAAAGTTGAAACCTATAAAGCTAGATTGGTAGCTAAAGGTTTCAGGCAAAAATAGGGTATTGATTATGATGAAATATTTTCACCTGTTGCCATGCTCAAATCTATATGGATTATGCTTGCAATAGCAGCATACCATGATTATGAGATTTGGCAAATAGATGTGAAGACCGCCTTCCTTAATGGTTATTTTGAGGAAGAGGTTTATATGTCTCAGCTAGAAGGATTTATCTCAAAAGAGAGAGTAAATCAGGTATGCAAGCTTAAGAAATCTATTTATAGATTAAAGCAGGCCTCGAAGAGTTGGAACATCCAATTTGATATTACAGTCAAAGAATTTGGCTTTATCAAAAATATGGATGAACCTTGTGTATACAAGAAGACTAGTGGGAGTACCATTGTCTTCTTCTTAGTTTTATATATGGATGACATACTTCTTATTAAGAATGATATCCCAATGTTACAATCGATCAAGACATGGCTATCAAGTAAGTTTTTCATGAAGGATTTGGGTGAAGCATCTTATATACCAGGTATAAAGATCTATAGGAATAGATCTAAGAGGATATTAGATTTGTCCCAATCCAAGTACATAGACTTAGTGCTAAAGAGGTTTAGCATGGATGGGAGTAAAAGAGGTTACTTACCCATGAGTCAAGGCATACATCTCTCTAAAAGAATGTCTCCTAAAACACCGAAAGAGAGAAATAGAATGAGTTCTATTCCCTATGCTTCGGCAGTGGGGTCGATCATGTATACTATGCTATGTACTAGGCCTGATGTTGCCTATGCCTTAAACATAGTTAGTAGATTTCAGGTTGATCCAGGAGAGGATCATTGGAAAGCAGTAAAAAATATTCTTAAGTACCTGAGAAGGACTAAAGATATTTTTCTGGTATATGGAAGATCTGATCTAAAACTAGAAGCTTATTCTAACTCTAGTTTCCAATCAGACCCTGATGATAGCAAGTCCACTTCAGGGTATGTCTTTACTCTTAGTGGTGAAGCTGTTAGTTAAAAAAAATTCAAGCAGTAGACTATAGCTGACTCAACCACTGAGGCAGAATATATAGCTGCAAGTGAAGCCGCCAAGAAAGCTGTCTGGATGAAGAAGTTCATCACTGAATTGGGTGTTGTTCCTGAGATTAAGAATCCAGTACCACTTTACTGTGATAATACTAGAGCAGTTGCTCAAGCAAAAGAACCAAGGTCTCATCATAAATCCAAGCATATTTTAAGATGCTTCCATCTCGTTCATGAAATAATCGAAAGACAAGATGTTGTCATTGAATGAGTAAAAATAAAGAATAACATAGCAAACCCATTCACTAAGGCTCTATCACAGCAGCTCGATCACCATCTCTATTGTATGGGAGTAAAATATAAGGATGATTGACTTTAGTGCAAGTGGGAGATTAAAAGGAATATGCCCTACAAGTCAATCGAAATTTATATTTTGATGAATTTTCTTTGTAATCTTTCAGACTCATGTATTGACTCATTAAATAATAAAAGATATTTTTCATCATATGCTGCATCTTACTTTTGTAATGATTATGATGAACTCCATAAATTAGGATAATGGGTTTAGGATTATGATGAGATCATACCTATGAGATCTAAAATCCAAAAAATCTTGATTTATAATATTTCTAGTCATAAGAGCATTGAGAAGGAGATCAATATTCTGGATAGACTAGCACTTCCTATGTATGCTCGATAGAGAGGGTGGCTGATCTCATATGCCACTTGTGTGAGATACTAATATAAGAAAGTAGGTGCTTATTAGAGAATTAGTTCACTGAATTGATCCGACTTAAGAAATATCTTATGGAATTTACTTACCCGTCAAAAGATGTTTTCATATAGTGGGAGTTGTGCATATAATCTTTTGATCTGAAACTACTATAGAACCTTGTATACATGAATCCATATTTTTTGGTTCATACTCATTCATGACTTAGTCATGTATGGAGTGTTCTGGATATAGTAGAATGTGTATGGTGGTTGTGAGTAGGTCAACATAGAATCGATCACTCTTGGTAAGAGGAGATCGCATCCTACTTGCTCTGATCGATTGATGATTTAGGAAGCCCTTGATCAAAGCAGAATAAAAATTAGAAAGAGTTTTCAATATTTTATTAATTGAATCATCATATAAGATTGAGAGAAATATGAGTATGATATTGGATTTGACATCATTCCATATCCAGAGTCATATTCGGGGTGTAAGGAGATCGCAGGATCAAATTGCACAGTAACTTTCCACTGAAGATTATTTTTGGTATTTCTATTAAAATTTTATATTTTTTAGGTAGACATGATATATTGCTAGATGTCAATCTTGTCTTGTGGGTTTGATCAAACTAAAGAGTTTAATTCAATCACTAACTAGAAAGAGTTCTAATTGTTGAAATCGGGTTAGTTCGATTGGATCTAGATCAATCAGATTAAATTTTAATAAAATCAAATTGACTTGCACTTGGACCCATTGCTCACTAGATGTAGAATCCAGTGGGTCACACACAAAGAAAATTGATTAGGGGTCTAATTGGATTAGATCATATATGTTGCAAAAACTAGCTCTCTATTTCGAATCGGGTTTGAAATTGATTCCAGATTGGGATAATTAAGGCCAAATTAATTTAAAATAATTTTAGGTTGGAGTTGGGTCTGCCCTTAGCTATATTTATCAAAAATTTAGAGCTAGAAAACCAAGTCTTCATGAGTCAAGAATTTTTCTTGTGTATGGGTACAATTTTTGTGCACAGAAACAGCTTTCACGTCTCATGAAATGGCACACCTCATCCTCGAGCTTATCCAATGTTCGATGATGAAATAAATTTTTGGATGATTTCTAACTTAATTTTTTATATAAATTTTTTTTTAAGTTAAAATTCTTTCTGGTTTAAATATGGAAATTCATCAAAGTTGGAAATCCTGTTAGTCTGATCCATGCGCCTGACCAAGAGTCCAACTTGTGAAGGACTATAACTCATTTGTCACACCACTTCTTAATCTGAGATTTTTTTCATGCTATTATGATATTAGAACCTTTATTTTTGGCCATTTGATGGACAAAATTGTGCTGATGGATGGTGGAAAAAAATTATGCCATAGGAAGCTGCATGACGCATTAGAGAATCATCGAGAAAAATATTTCGAAGAGTCCTTCTGTGTGAAGCATCTCTTGGATTTTTTTCTGATGATTGTCATGTGTCAAAATCTTTCAGATGGGCATGAAAATTCATCAAGAGGTGTGATATTTTTTGATGGATGCGAGATGACGCGTGGAAGGGGCGCGAATAATTTTCGAAGGCAACCCGTCGCTAAGTATTTAAAGGGGGGTGCGCCGGGGGATTGGATTCATGCAGATTTTCAATTCCTCCTTTCTTTCTAATATTCTTTCCCTATTGTCCAATTAGTCCCTTCCTTCTCTTGTTACAACAAGTCTAAAATAGTAAGAACAAGTCTGATTTTAGGACAAGAGTCTAGGAAGAGAATTAAGGAAGATAAGGAGAGAAGAAAGGTAGGGATAGGAAGGCTAGGAGAAGAGAAAGAGGGTCTTGAGGTCCTGGTGTCCAAAAGAATGCTCAGAGTAAAAATTTTGGAGAAAAAATTATCTCAAAGAGTCGGTGTCCTAATCATAGCCCTGTGTGGATCACTGCTAGAGGACGAACATTTGGGCGCCTAGTGGAGGTTCTGCCAAAATTTGGATTAAGCACTGCAGGTATTCTTCTATAGCTTGAATTTAATTTTAAATTTATATTATATATGATTGTTAATCATCAAAGAGATGCTGGTTTAAAGGTTTTATATTTAAGATTTCTTAATTTAAATTTTGAAATCCATTATGCTTTCGCTGTGCATACCCACCCTAAAACCCTACACTTACTCTGCCGCAGACATCTCCATGTGATCTACAGAGAGGTTTTAGTTGTTTAATCCTTTCTTCATCTGTTCTGTTCCACCAAAACCAAACCTCCTCCATCATTCCTTCATTAAAGTATTACTTCTCCACCAGCATCATCTCATTTCCTCATTAAACAATTCCACCACACCAACATTTCCACCAAACCACTCATTATAATATTCCTTCTCTACCTCCATCTTCTTCCTTCTTCCATTATAATATTCATCCCACCTTCCTCTATAGAAGTTTCATAAAATTCTATCATTTAGCTCCATTAATCTATTTGAGTTTGTAAATAAGTATGCTTATTGGTGTGTTTACTCATGTATTAGCATATATTAGTGATTGTGCTTTGTATTTAAGTTTGTTTAAGCTTGATTAGTATACATAAAGTTTGTACGATATATATTTCAATTTCATCAGACTCTATGTAAGTGTGTTTTTGTAAATGAAACCTATTTTTTTTTCATATTACTATTTTTAATTATGTTTTAAGCTTTCTTTATGCTTTAAGCTTGTTATATTACAATTCATAGTACTGTAGCTATACAGTAGCTAATTACTGTAGCATATGCACTATGTAGTACTACAGCAGAAATACTGTATAGTACTGTTGCGCACTGTAGCGTATTACTGTAGCATAATGATAAATAATCAGAATGCTACTGAGGCTGTGAAGTAAACAACGGATCAATCTCTTAAGGGTAAACAACTCTAAGGTTGGTAGAAACTATAAAGTAAACAACAGATCAATTAGGGTAAACAATACAAATACCACCTGTAACATGCTATAAGGTTGTACTAAAAATATAGTATAATCTATCATACAATCACGAAGTAAACAATGGAGCAATTATATGCTATTAAATTAGTTAAAGTACTCTATTTTACTTTAAGCTTTTGTTTATATTCTTTACTTTATATTAAGTAGTTTTATTTTACTTTGTTTAAGCACTTTGTTTCATTCTGTTAGTTTTACTTATCTTCTACTTGTTCATTCCACATAGTTCCTATTTTGTTTACTGCACTTACATTTATTTGTCTTTGTTTAAGTTTTATTTTTTTCTGATAGTAGTCATTTTCACTTTGGTTCATTCTGCTCTTACTTATTTTAGCTTTACCTACTGCATTTAGTTTATCTTTTTAAGTTTGTTAATCTGCCATAGTCATAAATCAGTAATCTACTATGTAGTTTATTTATTGTATTTATGTTCTTTGCTCTATTCGTTGCTATTATATTAACTTGTTTACTTATACTCTAGATAGTTTTAGTCATTAAAAGTTTAGTTTATCTTAATCGATTAAAGTTTATAGTTTATTAACTTATATTTTTTAGTTATTAGTTGATATTTTAGCTTGTGTTCTCTTTATTAGCTTTTCATTAGTTTATGCTTCAGTTTATAATTTCTTATTTTAGCTTAGTTCGTACTTTAGTTTGCCTTAACCATCCATTAGCCTATATCTTAGTCTAGATTTTATCTTATGCACTTAGTTTGTCCCCATTAGCCTGTTCATTGTGTGTCTAAGTGCTTGTTAGTCTATCCTTCATCTGAATATCTATTTGTTTGTTTGTTCCTTCTTTATTTCCTTTCTGTATGTTGTTAGTCCTTTAACTCTATGTTTGTTTAGGTATTGCTTGTAGGCTTGATCTCCTTTACTCCTCAATCATAATCATTTTGCTTTTACTCTTGGGTTCCAGGCTATTTGTTATACGGTGTATGTAAGCAGTATCGTATACCTTATAGTTCGTCTATCCATTTGCTGCTTCTACGTATACGCATGCAGCCTATCCATTTACTGCTTCTACATATACGTGCATAGCTTTTACTGCTGTATCACATTACTATGATAATTTACTATTGGGCACTGTGATACTTCTATCTCGTAGTTATCGGGATTCCTGATCTGTGTCAGGGGAGTCCATTAGGACTTGCAAAATATCATAATTTGTGGCTGTGGCTCTAACCTACTCACACACACACACAACACTGCTGCTTCCATGCATACACACGTTGGCCCGAATCAAATTGGTATCAGAGCCAGAGTCGTGTTGGAGAAGGATCTGTTATTTTTAGCCATATAGAGTAGATCGGATAGGTAGCTTTGATACCAATTTGACCCAGGCCAACACGCATACGCATGGAGCAGCAAAGTTGTGAGTGTGTGAGTGGGTCGGATGTACAGCCACAAATATATGATATTTTGCAAGTCCTAACGGACTCCCCTGACGTAGATCAAGAACCCCGATAACTACAAGGTGGAAGTATCACAGTGCCTAGCAGTAAATTATCACAGCAGTATGACACAGTAGTAAAAGCTATGTGCGTACATGTAGAAGCAGCAAATGGGTAGGCTACGTGCGTACATGTAGAAACAGTAAATGGATAGACGAACTATAAGGTATACGATACTATCCACATGCACCGTATAACAAATAGCTCGAAACCCAGGAGTATAGAAGCAAAATGATTTATGATTGAGGAGTAAAGGAGGTCAAGCTTATAGATAATATCTAGATAGGTGATACCTAAACAAGAAAAACAAAGGTAGATGATGAACAAATAACCATACAAAAGGGAGTTAAAGGATAGATAGATGGATAGACAGATTTATTGGACAAACAAACCTACAAACACTAAGATGAACAAACACAGGCTAATAAAAGTCTAAAACAAGCTAAATACATAAAACTTAAACTAAGGCTTAAGTTGTTGGAAGGCTAAGGTGAACTAAAGCACAAACTAAGCTAATATAAGAAATTATAGACTGAAACATAAATTAATGAAAACACAAGCTAAAATGTAAACTAAAAAACATAAAACTTGTTGGGTATAAAATACCCGCAGCTGAAATCGACAGTAGAACGGCTCCGCCCGGACTCCTACGGGAGCCGGGCTCCACCATCGACAGTAGAGCGGTTCCGCCCGGACTCCTACGGGAGCCGGGCTCCACCATCGACAGCAGAACTGCTCCGCCCGGACTCTTACGGGAGCCGGGCTCCTCCATCGACAGCAGAACGGTTTCGCCCGGACTCCTACGGGAGCCGGGCTCCTCCATCGACAGCAGAACGGCTCCGCCCGGACTCCTACGGGAGCCGGGCTCCTCCATCGACAGCAGAACGGCTCAACCCAGACTCCTACGGGAGCCGGGCTCCTCCATCGACAGCAGAACGGTTCCGACCGGACTCCTACGGGAGCCGGGCTCCACCATCGATAGCAGAACAGCTCCGCCCGGACTCCTACGGGAGCCGGGCTCCTCCATCGACAGCAGAATGGCTCCGCCCGGACTCCTACGGGAGTCGGGCTACTCCATCGACAGCAGAACGGTTCCGACCGGACTCCTACGGGAGCCGGGCTCCACCATCGACAGCAGAGCGGTTCTGCCCGGACTCCTACGGGAGCCGGGCTCCACCATCGACAGCAAAGCGGTTCCGCCCGGAATCCTACGGGAGCCGGGCTCCACCATCGACAGCAGAACGGTTCCGCTCGGACTCCTACGGGAGTCGGGCTCCACCATCGACAGCAGAACGGCTCCGCCCGGACTCCTACGGGAGCCGGGCTCCTCCATCGACAGCAGAACGGCTCCGCCCGGACTCCTACGGGAGCCGGGCTCCACCATCGACAGCAGAATGGTTCCGCCTGGACTCCTACGGGAGCCGGGCTCCACCATCGACAGCAGAACGGCTCCGCCCGGACTCCTACGGGAGCCGGGCTCCACCATCGACAGCAGAACGGTTCCAACCGGACTCCTACGGGAGCCGGGCTCCACCATCGACAGCAGAACGGTTCCACCCAGACTCCTACGGGAGCCGGGCTCCACCATCGATAGCAGAACGGCTCCGCCCGGACTCCTACGGGAGCCGGGCTCCTCCATCGACAGCAGAACGGCTCCGCCCGGACTCCTACGGGAGCCGGGCTCCACCATCGACAGCAGAACAGTTCCGCCCGGACTCCTACGGGAGCCAGGCTCCACCATCGACAGCAGAACGGCTCCGCCCGGACTCCTACGGGAGCCGGGCTCCTCCATCGACAGCGGAACGGCTCCGCCCGGGCTCCTACGGGAACCAGGCTCCGTCATCAGCAGCAGGGCGGCTCCACCCGGACTCCTACGGGAGCCAAGTTCCGACCTCAGTGTCAGCTACTGGAGCCGGACTCCACCCACGACCTCAACCGAAAGGGGGACTCCTCCCGGACTCCTGCAAAGGCCGAACTCCGACCACTGCCGAGCCTTGATCAATGGATCCGCGCCCCTTGGCAGATAACAATAACAGCCATGATCCTGTTCCACTTCCTGTAGCGGATTTCGTGCAGCTCCACCTCCCCCTGCGGCGGACCCACTACTCTCTGACAGGCTGTGTCAACGGCCATGATTCTGCTCCACTCCCTGCGGCAGGTGCTGCACGATCCCACTACTCGCTGACAACTAGCGGCAACGGACGCCGTCCCACTACCTGCAACAGGCCCTACGTGGCAGGCTATGGCGATATCCACGGGTCTACCCCACTATCTTTCGCAATCAATTCCCCTGACCATAGGCGGCCCACTACCAGGCGGTTACAAACATCGCCATCAATCCTTTGCCTCCTCCGCCTATAAAAGGGGATCTAGATACGTTATTCTTTAAGCTGCTTTTTTTTATCTCAAAACTCTGCTAAATTCTCCGTTCGAGCACTCCATTCTTGTTGAGGTAGAGAACTGACTTGAGCGTCGGAGGGTCTTGCTGGAGCAACCCCACCTCCGGTTTAGACTTCCCTTGCAGGTCCCGGCGGCCACCGCGGCTTCCCCGACTCCAGCTTCTCCAGCGCGAGCGGATTTTTGCACCAACAGGATTGGCGCTAGAGGAAGGGCCTGTGTCTTCGCAGCACCCTTGTTCTTGAAGGAGTGCTCAACGGACCCGCTTCCGGCCATCTTTCCCGGCATCCAATCCTCTTTTCCCCATCCGATGCCCTCTCGCGAGGTTTCTGCACAACTACCTCCAGCTCTGGTCGCCGACAAAGGGTGGCCGGGCGACCAGTCCCTGCCGGATTCCGTCAATGTCGTCTCGGGGGAATCCCGGCAGGGGGCAATCAGCACATCAGCTGCACCCCTCAAGCGGCAAAAAGTTGAAGAACCCATTGCCTTCACTGAAGAAGACGCCCAGGGAGTCCAATTCCCTCATAACGATGCGGTCGTAGTTTCCTTGAACATAGCAAATTATGACGTCCGTCGCATTCTCGTCGACAACGAAAGTTCGGCCGACATCTTATTCCACAGTGCCTTTTCGAGAATGGCCACTCTTGACAGTCGTCTAAGGCTGATTTACTCCCCCTTGATAGGGTTTACTGGTGACGCCGTTTCGACGGAGGGAATGATAGCTCTGACTGTGACCGTGGGTCAGCATCCAAAGCAGTCCAGAGCCCTGGTGAATTTCCTGGTGGTAAAGGCGCCATCTGCCTACAATGCAATTCTTGGCCGACCCGGCCTCAATGCCCTCAGAACCGTTGTTTCAACCTACCATTTGAAATTGAAGTTCCCCACCGACAAGGGGATCGGAGAAGTCCGGGGAGACCAAGCGCTGGCCAGGCACTGCTACAATATTGCCCTGCAAAGAAGCGATCAAGCGGACCTCTGTCCAGTCGACGGGTTGGATGCGCGCGATGACCTCACTGAAGAGAGGGGCGGTCCGATCGAGGACCTAATACCAATTCTTTTGAATGATGGGAATGCGGAGCATGTGGTGTTAATCGGCTCCAACCTGGAGGAGGAAGTGCGGACGCATCTCGTGGATTTCCTCCGAAGGAATGCGGACGTCTTCGCATGGGTCCCGACGGATATGCCGGGGATTGATACAGAAGTCATGGAACATCATTTGGCGGTCGACCCTAAACATCGGCCAACAAAAGAAAAAATCCGGAGTCATGCCCCGGAGAGGCAGAAGGCAATAGCCGAGGAAGTGGATAAACTTCTCAAGGCCGGATTCATCAAGGAGGTCAATTGTCCTGAGTGGATCTCCAATGTTGTCTTGGTCAAGAAAGCAAACGGCAAGTGGAGGATGTGTATCGACTTCAAGAAGCTGAATAAAGCTTGCCGAAAGGACAGTTATCCCCTCCCCAGGATCGACCAACTGGTGGATGCTACCTCGGGCCATGAGCTTCTCACTTTTATGGACGCATTCTCCGGCTATAACCAGATTAGAATGGCATCGGAAGATGAAGAAAAGACTGCTTTTATCACTAATCACAGCCTTTACTGTTACAGGGTTATGCCGTTCGGCCTTAAGAATGCGGGCACAACCTATCAACGACTGGTGAACAAAATCTTCAAGGAGCAGATCGGCCGAAACATGGAGGTTTATGTGGACGATATGCTCGTGAAAAGCAGGTCTTCCAGAAATCATGTCGCCGACCTCGAGGAAACCTTTAGCGCTCTTCGAAAGTATAGAATGAAGCTGAACCCGACCAAATGCGCCTTTGGGGTAACCTCAGAAAAGTTCCTGGGCTTCATGGTATCGGGGCGCGGGATCGAGGCCAATCCAGAGAAAATTTGCGCCATCCAAAATATGACTGCCCCAAGATCGATCAAGGAGGTTCAGTGCCTCACGGGAAGAGTTGCGGCTCTTAATCGCTTTGTCGCAAGGTCGGTCGAACGATGTCTGCCCTTCTTTCAAACCCTCAAGCAGCCGAAGAACTTCTGTTGGAACCCTGAATGCCAACAGGCATTCGAAGAATTGAAAAGCTACCTTAGCTCGCCTCCACTGCTGGCGAAGCCCGAGCCTAAGGAAGAATTATTTCTGTACCTGGCAGTTTCTCCCACAGCCCTTGCAACTGTCCTTGTTAAAGAGGAAATGAAAGTCCAGCGATCGGTCTACTACATCAGTCGCGTGTTGAGAGACGCCGAGACCAGGTATACTAAATTAGAAAAACTGACCTACGCCTTGTTGATTGCAGCTCGGAGACTCCGGCCTTACTTTCAAGGGCACACGGTGACGTTACTCACCGACCAACCGATCAAGGCGGTTCTGCACCGAGCTGATATCTCTGGGAGAATGGCGAAATGGACAATCGAGCTCACAGAATTCGACATCAACTACAAACCTAGACCGGCGATAAAAGCCCAAATATTGGCGGATTTCATAGTAGAATGCACCATCCCCGAGGAGAACCTCGCCCTAACTTGAGCAAAGTCGAAGGCCCGGTTCTTTTAGACCGGATGGGGGGAGAGGCCTTACAACGCCCTAATGTGCCCCCACAGCCCTGTTAGGGACAGGAGGAGAACCTCGCCCTAACTTGAGCAAAGTCGAAGGCCCGGTTCTTTTAGACCGGATGGGGGGAGAGGCCTTACAAAGCCCTAATGTACCCCCACAGCTCTGTTAGGGACAGGAGGAGAACCTCGCCCTAACTTGAGCAAAGTCGAAGGCCCGGTTCTTTTAGACCGGATGGGGGGAGAGGCCTTACAACGCCCTAATGTGCCCCCACAGCCCTGTTAGGGACAGGAGGAGAACCTCGTCCTAACTTGAACAAAGTCGAAGGCCCGGTTCTTTTAGACCGGATGGGGGGAGAGGCCTTGCAACGCCCTGACGTGCCCCCACAGCCCTGTCAGAAACAGGAGGAGAACCTCGTCCTGACATGAGCAAAGTGGAAGGTCCGGACTCCTACGGGAGCCGGGTTCCTACGACAAGGAAGACTTCACCCGGACTCCTATGGGAGCCGGGTTCCCACGGCAAGGAAAAGACTTCGCCCGGACTCCTACGGGAGCCGGGTTCCACCGCCAAAAAGACTTCGCCCGGACTCCTACGGGAGCCGGGTTCCACCGCCAAAAAGACTTCGCCCGGACTCCTACGGGAGCCGGGTTCCACCGCCAGAAAGACTTCACCCGGACTCCCATGGGAGCCGGGCTCTACCGCCAACATCAGCTACAGGACAACTCCACCCGGACTTCTACGGAAGCCGGACTTTGCTTATGACTTTGACTGCAGAAAAACTTTGCCCTGACTCTTACAAGAGCCGAGCTACTTCAACTCCAGGAGAACTTCTCCGTTCGGACTATCAAGGGAGCCGGACTTAGCCCCGACTTCAGTGGAGAAAAATCCAAGCAAACCTGACAAGTGGGTATCTCCGAACGACATAAAAGCCGAAAAGGAGCTCGGCGAATGACGACCCCACATGAACTGAAAAGGTCGCCGATGACCCTGGAACGACGTAACACAGACAAAGAAAAGGAAAGGAAAATGAAGAAATTCGGCAGACAACTATTTAACACAAGATGCAAACAATGTACTGAAATTACTTTTTCATTTAACAGAAGTACACGTTACAGGACCCGGTGGGTCAGGAAAAAAGAAGATACACATCATCACCAGTATCGCGAGCATGGTTCGGGCAGGACGAACCGGAGGCCGCTCCGAACTACGAACTCCGTCTCTATCCTTCTCAGTCGCATTCTCCAGCGCGTGTAACAGCTTTCGCCCCGTCTCGCCTCATTCTGTTCCCGAAGTCCCAACCTTAACGGGAAAAGGGTGGGGTAGACCTCCAGAGGCGGCGAGGGCAACGGTGGCAGTAGCGAAGACCTGTTTCAAGAAGTACCGTAGCCACTTCGGGGACGGTTGCGACACCAGAGATATGCCTCATCCCCGAATGCATCACGACGGCCGCCACCCGAGACGCTCCGGCATGGTCGGCATGCGTTACTTCCACCGTCCCCGCAACAAGTTCTACTGCCCCACCGTCGACGCCGACCGCCTCTGGTCTCTCGGCCCCGACGGCATCAAGGATCCCGTCATGGCTTATGACGACTATTCTGCCCTCTTGACCGGTATCACCCCGCCTTGCTACTCCGAGATTCGCGGGCAGAATAACTTCACCGACAGCCCCCATTATTAAACCCCTGTTGTTGAAAGAATTCTTCCTTGGGCTCCCTTTAGAGCGACGGAGATTCTCACCGGCCGCCATTCTCCTCCTCACCTTCCTCCAAACCCTAAAAATCCCCTCAAAAATAGCCTCCCGAGTAGAGAACATGGTGTAAGGGAAGGAGGCAGGGACTGGGGCGAGAGAAGCAGGACTCTTAGATGAAAGAACAGCGCCAGAGGGGTTTAAATAGCCGATGGATCCTGGCGCAGTGATGGCGGCGGGTATTCCTAGGCCAACTGATGCGTGCCACATGGTGCGCTTATCCCCTTCACCGCCATCGAGGGTTGACCGCTCACAAATTCCCACAGAGCAACGCTTGGGATCGCATTTCAATGGGGGTTTCGAAGAGACTTTTCAAGTCACCTGCACCGAAAAACGGACTCTGACGTGCGTGCATTAAATGGGGGCGGCAGTGCGCAAGATTCGAAGAGGCAATTTCGGCTGCGCACATCTCTCTCTGTGAGTACTTCCTTCGCTTGAAATTCAAACTCGAAAGTTGGGGGACTGGTGTTGGGTATAAAATACCCGCAGCCAAAATCGACAGCAGAACGGCTCCACCCGGACTTCTACGGGAGCCGGGCTCCACCATCGACAGCAGAGCGATTCCGCCCGGACTCCTACGGGAGCCGGGCTCCACCATCGACAGCAGAGCGGTTCCGCCCGGACTCCTACGGGAGCCGGGCTTCACCATCGACAGCAGAACAGTTCCGCCCGGACTCCTACGGGAGCCGAGCTCCACCATCGACAGCAGAACGGCTCCGCCCAGACTCCTACGGGAGCCGGGCTCCTCCATCGACAGCAGAACGGTTCCGCCCGGACTCCTATGGGAGCCGGGCTCCTCCATCGACAGCAGAAAGGCTCCGCCCGGACTCCTACGGGAGCCGGGCTCCTCCATCGACAGTAGAACGGCTCCGCCCGGACTCCTACGGGAGTCGGGCTCCTCCATTGACAGCAGAACGGTTCCGACCGGACTCCTACGGGAGCCGGGCTCCACCATCGACAGCAGAACGGTTCCGCCCGGACTCCTACGGGAGTCGGGCCCCACCATCGACAGCAGAACGGCTCCGCCCGGACTCCTACGGGAGCTGGGCTCCTCCATCGACAGCAGAACGGCTCCGCCCGGACTCCTACGGGAGCCGGGCTCCTCCATCGACAGCAGAACGGTTCCGACCGGACTCCTACGGGAGTCGGGCTCCACCATCGACAGCAGAGCGGTTCCGCCCGGACTCCTATGGGAGCCGGGCTCCACCATCGACAGCAGAGCGGTTCCGCTCGGACTCCTACGGGAGCCGGGCTCCATGATCGACAGCAAAACGGTTCCACCCAGACTCCTACGGGAGCCGGGCTCCACCATCGACAGCAGAACGGCTCCGCCCGGACTCCTACGAGAGCCGGGCTCCTCCATCGATAGCAGAACGATTCCGCCCGGACTCCTACGGGAGCCGGGCTCCACCATCGACAGCAAAACGGTTCCGCCCGGACTCCTACGGGAGCCGGGCTCCACCATCGACAGCAGAACGGCTCCGCCCGGACTCGTACGGGAGCCGGGCTCCTCCATCGACAACAGAACGGTTCCAACCAGACTCCTACGGGAGCCGGGCTCCACCATCGACAGCAGAACGATTCCGCCCGGACTCCTACGGGAGCCGGGCTCCACCATCGACAGCAGAACGGCTCCGCCTGGACTCCTACGGGAGCCGGGCTCCTCCATCGACAGTAGAACGGCTCCGCTCGGACTCCTACGGGAGCCGGGCTCCACCATCGACAGCAGAACGGTTCCGCCCGGACTCCTACGGGAGTCGGGCTCCACCATCGATAGTAGAACGGCTCCGCCCGGACTCCTACGGGAGCCGGACTCCACCATCGACAGCAGAACGGCTCCGCCCGGACTCCTACGGGAGCCGGGCACCTCCATCGATAGTGGAACGGCTCCGCCCGGGCTCCTACGGGAACCGGGCTCCGTCATCAGCAGCAGTGCGGCTCCGCCCAGACTCCTACGGGAGCCAAGTTCCGACCTCAGTCTCCGACCTCAGTGTCAGCTACTGGAGCCGGACTCCACCCACGACCTCAACCGAAAGGGGGACTCCTCCCGGACTCCTGCAAAGGCCGAACTCCGACCACTGCCGAGCCTTGATCAACGGATCCGCGCCCCTTGGCAGATAACAATAACAGCCATGATCCTGTTCCACTTCCTGTAGCGGATTCCGCGTGGCTCCACCTCCCCCTGCGGCGGACCCACTACTCTCTGACAGGCTGTGTCAACGGCCACGATTCTGCCCGCTCCCTGCGGCAGGTGCTGCACGATCCCACTACTCGCTGACAACTATCGGCAACGGATGCCGCCCCACTACCTGCAACAGGCCCTACGTGGCAGGCTATGGCGATAGCCACGGGTCTACCCCACTATCTTTCGCAATCAATTTCTCTGACCATAGGCGGCCCACTACCAGGCGGTTACAAACGTTGCCATCAATCCTTTGCCTCCTCGGCCTATAAATGGGGGATCCAGATACGTTATTCTTTAAGCTCCTTTTCCTTATCTCAAAACTCTGCTAAATTCTCCGTTCGAGCACTCCATTCTTGTTGAGGCAGAGAACTGACTTGAGCGTCGGAGGGTCTTGTCGGAGCAACCCCACCTTCGATTTAGACTTCCCTTGCAGGTCCCGACGACGACCGCGGCTTCCCCGACTCCAGCTTCTCCGGTGCGAGTGGACCTGCATCGAAAAATGGACTCTGACGTGCGCGCATTAAATGGGGGCGGCAGTGCGCAAGGTTCGAAGAGGCAATTTCGGCTGCGCACATCTCTCTCTGTGAGTACTTCCTTCGCTTGAAATTCAAACTCGAAAGTTGGGGGACTGGTGTTGGGAATAAAATACCCGCAGCCGAAATCGATAGCAAAACGGCTCCGCCCGGACTCCTACGGGAGCCGGGCTCCACCATCGACAGCAGAGCGGTTCCGCCCGGACTCCTACGGGAGCCGGGCTCCACCATCGACAGCAGAACGGTTCCGCCCGGACTCCTACGGGAGCCGGGCTCCACCATCGACAGCAGAACGGCTCCGCCCGGACTCCTACGGGAGCCGGGCTCCACCATCGACAGCAGAACGGCTCCGCCCGGACTCCTACGGGAGCCGGGCTCCTCCATCGACAGCAGAACGATTCTGCCCGGACTCCTACGGGAGCCGGGCTCCACCATCGACAGCAAAACGGTTCCGCCCGGACACCTACGGGAGCCGGGCTCCACCATCGACAGCAGAACGGCTCCGCCCGGACTCCTACGGGAGCCGGGCTCCACCATCGACAGCAGAACGGTTCCAACCGAACTCCTATGGGAGCCGGGCTCCACCATCGACAGCAGAACGGCTCCGCCCGGACTCCTACGGGAGCCGGGCTCCTCCATCGACAGCAGAACGGCTCCGCCCGGACTCCTACGGGAGCCGGGCTCCTCCATCGACAGCAGAACGGTTCCGCCCGGACTCCTACGGGAGCCGGGCTCCACCATCGACAGCAGAGCGGTTCCGCCCGGACTCCTACGGGAGTCGGGCTCCACCATCGACAGCAGAACGGTTCCGCCCGGACTCCTACGGGAGTCGGGCTCCACCATCGACAGCAGAACGGCTCCGCCCGGACTCCTACGGGAGCCGGGCTCCACCATCGACAGCAGAACGGTTCCGCCCGGACTCCTACGGGAGCCGGGCTCCACCATCGACAGCAGAACGGCTCTGCCCGGACTCCTACGGGAGCCGGGCTCCTCCATCGATAGCAGAACGGTTCCAACCGGACTCCTACGGGAGCCGGGCTCCACCATCGACAGCAGAACGGTTCCGCCCGGACTCCTACGGGAGTCGGGCTCCACCATCGACAGCAGAACGGCTCCTCCCGGACTCCTACGGGAGCCGGGCTCCTCCATCGACAGCAGAACGGCTCCGCCCGGATTCTTACGGGAGCCGGGCTCCACCATTGACAGCAGAACGGTTCCGCCCGGACTCCTACGGGAGTCGGGCTCCACCATCGGCAGCAGAACGGCTCCGCCCGGACTCCTACGGGAGCCGGGCTCCACCATCGACAGCAGAATGGCTCCGCCCGAACTCCTACGGGAGCCGGGCTCCTCCATCGACAGCGGAACGGCTCCGCCCGGGCTCCTACGGGAACCGGGCTCCGTCATCAGTAGCAGGGCGGCTCCGCCCGGACTCCTACGGGAGCCAAGTTCCGACCTCAGTCTCCGACCTCAGTGTCAGCTACTGGAGCCGGACTCCACCCACGACCTCAATCGAAAGGGGGACTCCTCCCGGACTCCTGCAAAGGCCGAACTCCGACCACTGCCGAGCCTTGATCAACGGATCCGCGCCCCTTGGCAGATAACAATAACAGCCATGATCCTGTTCCACTTCCTGTAGCGGATTCCGCGTGGCTCCACCTCCCCCTGCGGCGGACCCACTACTCTCTGACAGGCTATGTCAACGGCCACGATTCTGCTCCGCTCCCTGCGGCAGGTGCTGCACGATCCAACTACTCGCTGACAACTAGCGGCAACGGACGCCGCCCTACTACCTACAACAGGCCCTACGTGGCAGGCTATGGCGATAGCCACGGGTCTACCCCACTATCTTTCACAATCAATTCCCCTGATCATAGGCGGCCCACTACCAGGCGGTTACAAACGTCGCCATCAATCCTTTGCCTCCTCCGCCTATAAAAGGGGGATCCAGATACGTTATTCTTTAAGCTCCTTTTCCTTATCTCAAAACTCTGCTAAATTCTCCGTTCGAGCACTCCATTCTTGTTGAGGCAGAGAACTGACTTGAGCGTCGGAGGGTCTTGCCGGAGCAACCCCACCTCCGGTTTAGACTTCCCTTGCAGGTCCCGACGGCGACCGCGGCTTCCCCGACTCCAGCTTCTCCGACGCGAGCGAATTTTTGCACCAACAAAACTTAAGTTGCTTAAGATAAACTAAACTTCTAATAATTAAAACTAAAACTATCACTAAACTTCAAATGATTAAAATAATTAAAATTAAAACTATCCAGCATAAAGTAAATAAACTAAGCTGAAGGCTACGAAGGATTAAGACTATAAATAAACTAACAAAGTAAATAAATATAAATATAATAAATAAACTATAAAACTACTGAATAAACTATTGAGTAGATTACTAAGCTATGACTATGGCAGATTAACAAACTTAAAAAGATAAACTAACTACAGTAAGTAGAGCTAAAATAAGTAAGAGCAGAATGAACCAAAATAAAAATGACTACTATCAGAAAGAAATAAGACTTAAACAAAGACAAATAAATATACGTGTAGTAAATGAAATAGGAATCAAGCAGAATGGACAAGTAAAAGATAAGTAAAACTAACAGAATGAAACAAATTGCTTAAACAAAGTAAAATAAAACTACTTAATATAAAGTAAAGAAAATAAATGAAAGTTTAAAGTAAAATAGAGTACTTTAACTAATTTAATAGCATATAATTACTCCGTTGTTTACTTCACGATTGCATGATAGATTGTATTATGTTTTTAGTGCAACCTTATAGCATGTTACAGATTGTATTTGGATTGTTTATCCTAATTGATCTGTTGTTTACTTTACAATCTCTACCAACCTTAGGATTGTTTATCCTTAAGAGACTGATCCATTGTTTACCTCACAGTCTTAGTAGCATTCTGGTTGTTTACTGTCTACTACAGTAATATGCTACAGTGCACAATAGTACTACATGATATTTTTGCTACAGTACTATACCATACATATGCTACAGTAATTAGCTACAGTACAACTACAGTACTATGAACAATAATATAAACAGGCATAAAACATAAAGAAAGCTTAAAGCATAATTAAAAATAATAATATGAAAAAAAAAGGCTTTATTTACAAAAATATACTTACATGAAGCCTGATGAAATTGAAATACACACCATACAAGCTTTATATATACTAATCAAACTTAAATAAATTTAAATACAAACCACAAGCACTAATATATGCTAATATATGAGTTAACACACTAATAAGCATACTTATTTACAAACTCACATGAATTAATGGAGCTAAATGATAGAGTTTTGTGGAACTTCTGTGTAGAAAGAGGAGAAGAAAATATTTTAATGGAAAAATAGAATGTTGTTAGCAGAAGGAATATTATAATGGAAGGTTTGTTGGAGACGTTGTGGAGTGGTGGATTTTTTAATGGATGATGATAGTGAGTGGGAAGATGAAATGAGTTGTTTAATGGAGAATGATGAGGAGGGTGGAGTATTTTAATGGGATGAGATGTGGTGTGGTGGAAGAAACAAATGGAGATGGCTTAAACAAAAGGAGGATAAAAAAGATCCCTCTGCAGATAGCTCGACTTCACATGGGTATGTCTGTGATGAGGGAAGAAAATGATGGAGATTAGAGAAAATGAAAGAAGGTTTTGTGGAAGAAGATGAAGGCTTCATGGAAAAGATGAAGGAGATTAGAAGAAGTGGACAAGGGAAGAGAGGAGAGGAGAAGGGAGGATGGAGATGAGGAAGAGAAACTCTGCCATTAGATCCAAAATCCCTCTCGACTTGTCTCTCTGCGCTCAACCTCCCCTCAGAATGAAGGCCTTCTCCTTTATTTATAGGTGAGGGAAAGAACTATGTGGACTTCCATCGGTTTGGAATCTGATGAACTTCAATTCATTTAGATTTCGGAAGCTTGTAGAAGTCGGAACCAAAGTCGGAACTTAATTAATTTTAAGTCTAATTTTTTGCACCATCTTGTTGTTACTGTACAGTGTCAGAAATCTTCCTGTAGATTAATAGTGATGATGTCAGAAATCTTTCTGTAACTTGTTTGTCATCTTTGGATCCTGATGTAGATCGAATTTTGAAGATGAACTGTCTCTAAAAATTAAATTGACTTCGAGAATAATAGTCATGATTGTTGGTGTAGACATAGTATGGTCTTCTGAAGTGGTAGTAGTCATCTGGTTGTCAAAGTGGCTAATAGAAGAGCTACAAAAATTGTACCTGTAAAAAAAAAATTTCTATCAAAAGATTGGTACAAGGGTTAGTAAAAACTTTTTTTTTTTACAAAGCTCAACCTTTAGAATGAGTTGGTTGAGTACTAGAAAATTATCTTGGTCATCTTTCTGAATAAGATTAGCTAAGTGATAAAGTAGCCAAGTCTTCTAGATTTGTGTTGCTTGATTGAGGATTTGAATACTGAAGAGTTTGTCTAATTTGTCTTATCTTGCATTGAACCTCTTCTAGATAATTTTTTTCATTTAATAGAGGATCCCATGTCTTTCCTCAAGCTCCTACTACTTCAATGTTAATAAAGAGTAAAGTAGTTACCCAAATTCTTCTATCAGACCAGCATCATTGAGTTTTCTTTTTTTGAGCCCTTGAGTAGACTTCTAATAGGTTTATTTCTTGATATTCTCTAAAATTAAATTTTTTTGGAAGCTCTTCTTCATCTGTAATGGACAATATAATATAATCTTCTTCTTCAAAAATACTGACTTCATAAATTTGGAAAGAATAATTTACTACTCCAATATCTCTAGTTTTAATGCCACTGAAAATTACAACTTTTAACAGATTCTTGTATATTTTTTCTACTTCATATAGAACTTTGCTGACCACAGCTGGAAATATATATAGATTGGTGAAAGGATCTACTGACATTACTCGTACCAATCCTTTATATAGAGCTCTGAGTTCTTCTTTAGCATACTTATTGATCAATGGAAGATATAGCTTGGGATAATTTCATCCATCTATTAGAATAAATTATAATTCTACAAATAATTCATATCCGTCTATTAAGAAAATTTGCAATTCTTCAAGTAGTTCTTTTGTTTCATTGGGCTGAGTTGCTTTTTGAAAAATATCTTCTAGAAGTTCGTTGGTTAAAACTTCTTGAGCTTTTTTCCAACAATCAAGTCTTTTTAGCTTATTTGTTGTAGGTGTCTCCACTCTGAAGAGAGTAACCAAATCAAGTATGATTTGGTTTGAGTGTTCATCTGATAGTCTTATTTTCTCTTTTAGCACCATCAAAGATAATTTCTTTTCAGATAAATGATCAACAAGAGCTGACATGGCTTTTCTAAAGTCTCCTTTTTTGGTTTAAAAGATGAGTTTTCCATACCTTGTTGACCAAGTCATAAGTCCTTTGAGAAAGTTCTGGCTTGTAATTTTGAAAATATTTTTTTTTCTCAAGAGCAGTCCTTCTATTTTGTATTTTCTTTTTGTGGTCTATTTTTCTGCAAAATTTTGGATCAGAATTAGAGAATAGTCGATTTATCTTGAGAAAAGTCAAAAAATTTTCTTGCCAACTAACAAATATTTATCTAGAAACTAGATTTTTGTAATTGATATCCTTCTACAATTCTTAATTTATTAGTGCTTCTTAAATATTTGAAATGGCCTTATGATTTATAAGAATCTTTTTTTTTTTTATAGCAAGATAGCTTTTATACTTACCTGAAGCAATTCTTATTAATTTACCTTTTTTCTTTATATGTTGATCTAGACTGTTTGCATCAGATATCTAGCTTTCTCTTTTTTTGATATTATCTTGATGAAGTATGTCTCCTGAGATGAATACTATATTAGTATATGAGAGTAAAAGCTTATATGTTGCCCAAGATATCATTGTAATGGGATCTTTCATAGTCAAAGAGTTTTTATAAATTTGTAAACATATTTTTCTTTTTTGTTTTTGATCTTTAAGTATAATTCTTTGTTTTGGGATTTTGACTGAAATTTTGAAAAACTTAGAGATCTTATAATTTACCTTAAAGTTTATCGAATGATGACCTTCTTTATTGCTTTTATAGTAAATTAAAAAAAATAAAACATCAGATGATTTATTTCATTCTACTTTTTAGGGATCTTTCTAGCTCTTTTATCAAACTTCTTCTTGAATTTTTTATGTTTTTTTATATATTATTTATCTAGTTGAAGTCCAAATTGATAACAGAAATCTTCTAAGTTGTAGAGATCATATATCTTTTCTTTACTATATGACTTTCTATATTGATCTCCGATTTTTGATTTGCTATTCAATTTAGATCTATCTAAAGGAGTTATTCTATCTGACTTACTAATATTATCTATATATTCTAATCTAATTCTATCTTATTCTAAGAGTAGAAAGGCTATTCCTAAATTAATTTTTAAACCTAGATGTAATATTTTTAAAGTAAATACCAATATAGCCGAGTAATATTTTAACCCTAAAGGAGATAGTTCTAAAGAAAATCTTTTAAGACTTAATATAACAGAATAAGTGTCTCTATACCATCCAAACTCAACTAAATTGTTACTTCTAAAGCTAATTAACTAAACTAATTATTAATACCTATATATAGTTTATCTACAGTGTTCAAAAGATAATCTAAAGGGTTGTTGCCTTTAGAGTTCTTCTTAATGATATTCACAATTTCTGAATTAGTGGAAGGGATTTTCTACCAACCTTTCAATTGTCTTAACAAGTAAGTTATCATTATCTTAGCAATTAAAATTTATGAATAATCATGGATCTTACAGACTTTCAAGTGTATCATTGTCAGTTGATGACAACTATTAACCATTTGAAATTCAGTAAATCCATCAGGGTTCCAATCAAGAGATTTTCTTTTAAAATGGATGGTGGATAAGTTGTTAGAAGTTTTTGCCAACTGTGAATCCATAAAGATTGGTTTAGGATAATAATTTATTATCTTAGAGATCTGAACTACAAGTTTATAGTTAGAACTTGATTTATCTTCGGTGCTTTTTGAGATAAACAATTTACTAACTATATTTTCTCTATTAACTATTCTCTTATTCTCAAATTTTTTTGTGATCAAGAGATCACTATGATCTAAAGAATTACTAATTTTTAAGGGATTACTAATCCTTAAGGGACTACTAGTTCCTTTATCCTTAGAGGAACATGAGGTTTTATGAATTTCTTCAGATAAAGGAGTTAAATTAGACCAACTAGATGAGGGTGACAGGTTTAAGGTATGCTGGTTCAAAGGTTTGAATTCAGGTAAAGAGTCAGGCCTGATTTTTAGATCGAACATATCATATGTAGAAACATTATCTTCAAAAGTTTCATAAGAAGAAATTATATCAAATTGATTTAGTATAATTTTATCTAATTCTTCTAAGAATTTCTTTTCTGATTGTACTTCAGAGAGGTCAGGTGTTGGAGGTACCTCAGTTAAATCCAGATGATCTTTTTCAGTAATTTTTTAATGATTTTAGTGTGTTCTTTGATTGGTACCTTCAATTAACTGATGCCTGAACTTGACTCAAAAGATTCTAGTAAAGATATAGAGTTCGGATCAACCCCAGTATTAGTATGGGGACTATGAATAGTCTTAATGATTTCATCAGAAGGGTTTTCTTTAATCAAGATTTTATCAAATTCTTCAGATGAATCATTTTCAATTTCAATTCCTATGAGATTGGGTAGAGTATCGATCTTTATAGAAAAGTCACCAATCTTTATTAGTGAATTATCAGAATGATCCTGATCAACTTCAGATTATTTTTTATCTTCTAAAAGGCTATTAGTTTGAGTTTTTTTAAAGTTGAGAGGATGATCCATATAGTTTTGTTGTTTCCCAACCTGGTCTAGATGTTCAGACATTTTATCAGGAAGAGTTTCTACTTTAAAAATTTGATCAAGATCATTAGTAGAAATCTTAGTTGAACTCGTATTCTTCTTATTTTGAACCTGAGTTGTCTTGTAAACAGGTTCATCTTTAAAGCTTTTACAATCTTTCTATGATTTAGCAATCCTATTAATAATAGTTTCCTAAATTCTAGGACAAGCTTTCTTAAGGCCCTGGATATAGTATATATCAAATCAGTCAAAAAAAATATGTCTCTCTTCAATTCTCATCTAACTAAATCTTATTTTTCTTATAAAATCTCTTTTTCTTTTATCGTAGGTATCAAAGAACCACTTTTTTCTATTTTTGTTTTTATCAAAATCGAAATCTTCTCTTAATAGTTCTTTGTCTTTAGAAAATTTAGCTATTTCTATGATATTAAAGTCAATATAAAAGCCATATGGAGTATCAAGAACTAACCTAGCCAATTTTTTTATTTTTATTTTTATTTTTATATTTTCTTTTGAATCATATAAAATATCTATAATAAGTTTTATACTATAATCTTTTAGACTATTTTCTAATTCTCTCAAAGTAATTGAAGATTTATTTAAAGATCTAGTTTGAAAGTAAGTATTTTTCTGAAGCCTAGTATCTTCCAAGTTAGAAGGTGAAGTTTTTCTTGTCTTGGAAGGCGAGATTTTCCTCAGCTTGAAGAGTTTCTTTATCCCATGATCTTTATATCTAAGTTCTTTTCTCTCAAGATTCTGGAGATAATAATTATAGGACTATTCTTCATTTTTTTTATCAGATTCTTCAAGTACTTCTGGAGAGAATATCTTTATATTAGTTTCTTTCGGATAGAATTTATCTTCTATTTCTTCAGGGTAGATGGATTTTATATCATCTTGTACATCATTTTGACCCCAATCCTTCATATCAAAGGCTTCAATATCTTCATCTATTTTTATTATATTGAGAGAATTAGCTATCTATTATCTAAATGTATGTTAAATATCTCTAACCTAACTAGTCTATCTATTTCTTCCTCTTAAAAAATCATAGAAAGTGTTAACTCTAATTTCTATTTTAAACTAAGTTCTACGTATATATATCTATACTAAATATCTAGGCTACTAATTAACTCCTCAATAATTACTAGGATTTTATTCATTTTGCTTATTAAAGATATTTTATGATCATAGATAAGTTATTTAGAGCATAAGTAAGGTAGAGAACAGAATCAGTTTTCAAAAGTTCGACAAGAGATCTAAAGTTACTAGCCATAAAGATGACACCAACAGTCAATTTGTGACTTACCATTCTAAACGTCTTTCCTCATGGCTAACACAAAAATTATCGTGCTACCTATCTAATCTACTCTATATGGCTAAAAAATTGACAGATCCCCTCCCTGGCATGACTTTGGCTCTGATACCAATTTGACCCAGGCTAACACGCGTATGCAAGGAAGTAGTAGTGTTGCATGTGTGTGAGTGGATCGGAGCCACAGCCATAGATTATGATATTTCACAAGTCCTAACGGACTCTCCTGATGTAGATCAGAAATCCCGATAATCATGAGATGGAAGTATCACAGTGCCCAACGGTAAATTGTCACAGCAGTGTGACACATCAGTAAAATCTACATGCATAGACATGGAAGCAACAAACAAATAGACGAACTATATGGTATACAATACTGCCTGCATGCACCATATAACAAAAAGCCAGGGACCCAGGAGTATAGAAGCAAAATGATTTATGATTGAGGAGTAAAGGAGATCAAGCTTACAGATAATATCTAGACAGATGGTATCTAAATAAGAAAAACAAAGGTAGATGATGAACAAATAAGCATACAAAAGGGAGTTAAAGGATGGATAGATGGACAGACAGATTTACTGGACAAACAGACCTACAAACACTAAGATGAACAGACGTAGGCTAATGAAAGTCTAAAACAAGCTAAGTACATAAAACTTAAACTAAGGCTCAAGTTTGTTGGGAAATGTGTCCCAAAAAGCCAATCGTCAAGCTGTTGACGGTTGAGCAACCAAGTATTGTAATTGATTTGTTAATAAATAAAATATATTTGGTATTTTCATCATAAGCTTTCATCTTCTAATGAACTCTGTTGTTATGATGAAGTCTTTAGGACTATTTAAGTTCGATAAAGAGAGGATTTATCGATTAGTCCTTAAAACTGTTTACGACCAAATGATAGGCTGTTAATAAGGACGACAGCTTCTATCAAGCATAGGTCGCTGTAGGCCATATGGGTTGGTTGTCCTCTTAACCAAGGAGTGTGGAGACACTGGTATGGCATACAGGTGAGATGTAAGGGTACATCATCATTGAACGTGACCAACTCCAGAGTATTCTACTGTCGAGAATATCTCTGATGGGATATAGGTATAAGTGTCCCTTAGACCTGAGATCGCCTCAGTGACTTGCAAACAACTCACTGTGCTTTGGTACTGGACTAACTGAATTTCTAATTCAGGGACGGAAGGCTTTTGGGCACAGTCAAGTACTTGTGAAGTCAGAGTGTGATCGAGATGGGATTGACCACTCCAAGAGTTGGAGAAGAATGAGTCACTGTATTTCAATTTAGCAAAACCTTGGCCAGGGTAATCCATCAGATGGATTTGATATTTTGAAATACAATGTGGACAACCTGATCAGAGTTGACAGTTGAGCTCTGGGGTGTCCTATGATCATTTTGGTTAAGGGGATGAATTATATGAAAACTATAACCGCATGGGTTCTAAGGATGTTGTTCTACACATTCGACCTATCCGGTCGTCGGGTACCATTGCTAGATGGTCAGTTCGATTGGTATAGAAATTTATTTCTATGCTACCGGCTTAGGTTCGGACCTATGAGGTCACACACATTAGTGTTCATGATCTGATCAGATGGTTGATCAACGATTAAGAATCGTTCTAGGGTTAAATGATCAATACGATTGACATTTAACCCAGTGCAAGTGTTGCAGGAGGATCGATTAGCAATTCGATTGCTAATTGGCTTAATTTGATTAAGCCAATGGGCTGAGATTAAGTCTAATTAAATATGATTTAATTAGATTTATTTTGGACTTGATTGGATCAAGTCCAATTGGTTTATTGGATAAGCCAAGTGCAAGGAAAAACTAGTCCTAGTTCAACTAGGACTTGGGTCAATCTAATTTCTAATTTGATTAGAAAATTAAATCAGATTTAAATCTAATTTAATCTGATTAAATTAGGTTTTTAATTAGGTTAAGATCTATTTTAATTAGGTTGATCTAATTTTGATTTGATTTGGTTTGGAAAACCAAATTAAAACAAGTCATTAGACAGAATCCTAGTAAGACTAGGATTCCACCTTGCGCCACATAAACCTTCTCCACGCCCTCTCTCTTATTCAACGCCAATCTCCACTTATTTTGTGCAACAAAAGCCCTCTCCCAGATCTCTCCCACATTCACAAAAGGTCTCCTCTCTTCTTTCTTACATGGAAGGTGGTTTGGATCAAATCTAAAAAGAATAAGTTTGGATTTCAAATTCTATGAGATAGAGTTTTAGAAATCCAAAACTCTTTCAATTTTGCACCGAATTTATCCAAATTTTTTTTGAAATTTTTGTGGCTTTTAGGGTATACATTATTTACCCTTGTGATCCATGCACAAAAATATGGAGGAGGTGCTCAAGAGTTGGGCGTCCCTTAACTTGCCATGTTTGGGTAAGCCTTGACTAGGTGTTTGACCTAGACAAGGACTCTATCATATCTCTCTATATAAGATGAATTTCTTCATGAAATTTTAGATGTAATTAGAGATTTGAGATACCTTTTTACCATCCAAAAATCAGAGATAAATACCTTTGGATCATAGAGATATGAAAGATGCAAGTTTGGATATCTAGAGAGAAAAACGTGAAGAAGAAGAGGGTCTTCTTCTTGGGTTTTTGTTTTCATATCTTTCCTCCCTCCATCTTGAGTTTCCTGAGAGTGTCTCAGATCTGAAACTCCTCCTTTTACTTTCCATCTTTGGAAGAGTCCAAATCAAGAAGAAGGAGGCACCTGATCAACCATCAAAGAAGGATCAGCGCAGTACTAGCATACTGTGCTGATTTCCTGAAGCAGGACTTCTGATCGAGATTCGTGGGCTCGTGTGGATGACTCCTAGAGGCCGGATGCGTGTGCGGCTTGAAACATCATCCTCAAGCCCAGATCAACAAGGTTAGAACATCTAACTTGCAAGGTAATAGATCTGATCTATTGTTTAATACATACATTAGATGTAGTATAGAAACATGTTGATATGATCAACATGTAGTTCATGCTATATTTATATATTTTAATTTTTGATTTAATACCATGTAATAATCATGTAATAAGATCTTAGATCTAGGGATTTTTTGATCTTAAAAAATAAATTTTGATTTATTTTAGTCTTCTGCTGTATGATCTTGAAAAAGTTTCAAGATCTAACCCTCTTTTTCAAGATCTAACCCTGAAACCCTAGATCTGGTTCCTACAATTGGTATCAGAGCCTAGGTTCTTTATTACATGATTATTTATTCATGCTTAGATTATTTTTAGATTAGATCTAACTTATAATCTGATTATTAAATCTGAAATTAAAATTTTAGATCAATCACAAACTGCAAGGTTGTCCTGCTGTAAGGTTTACCCCTTACAGTGCAAAGGTTGTCCTAGTTTGTGTAGATCTATCTTTAATCATAAATTTATTAGATATGATCTAGATTAAATTTATGATTTATTAGATTTAAAATATATTTAAATCTAAAATAAAATCTCTTTGTTAATAATTTTTGTGCAAAGAAATTATTTAAAGTTGAAATTATTTCAATTACATGAACCTGTTTAGATTAGATCTAAAGTAGTTTTATGTTTATTTCACTTGCATCTTGATTATGAATCAAACATGCAATATGGTTGGTAGAATCATATTATAAAATTATTTTACAAATATGAAAATTATTTTTTGAAAAGCCGAACCCAACCCTCAGCCCAAAACTTAATTAAGAATTAAGAAGTTGTTTGATTAGGTTCTAGGATTGTGAATTGAAGAACCTAAGACATAAATCATAACACATTGGGTTAATGGGTTAGTGGGAATTAGGTCCATTAATTGGGTTAGACCTATGGTTAGATTAAAGATTGACTTAATTAGAGAATTGACTAAATCTAATCAATTGTTGTCTTAGATTAGATCAAGGATTCTCTAGATCAATTACAATAGTTGTAGTTGGTCAAGTCCATGTCTTTAACGAGAACCAAATGGACTTGATTCTTGGCTAAGCGGTCTAGCACGAACTGTTAGGTTGATCTAATCGAAACTAATTAAACCAGTTGGTGTCTAAGGTAAACCAGACCGGTGGTTTTTAATTGGGAGCCCGCTTACCTGGCCATTTCTGATGGTGTCTAAGGCAAGCTTTGGCAGACCCTCCCACTGATCGAACTTACCTGGCCTCTTGGTGAAATTATGTTTTGATCGGATCACTTGACTATTCGAGCTGACCCATGTCAGCTAGGTAAATCAGTGTGACTGATTTAGGTGCTCCTAGACCAGCCCTTTTAATGGTCTCCCTTAAGCTGACTTGGTGAAGCCAGTGGGAGGATCATGATAAGCTGGTTCATCTGACCTCATCCTCTAAATTATTTAAATTCTCTAAAATTATTAGGTCCTTAAAATGATAAAGTTATGGAGATAACTGAGTCATAGCCTCCCATTAAGGTGTTTGATAATGAGTCCATTAACTCAATAATCATTGCAGACCCAAAGGCCTGGTGCTTGTTGACTAATGGAATTATCACTCATCATATGACGACTTGGAAGTATCTCTCTAATGGTGGTTAGGTGAGCCAACCAAAGTTGGACTTAATCATTCGTTGGTTAGATACACCAAGTATGATCATGTTAATGGTTGGACCTAACCGGATCCTTACAGTGGAGGCCAAAGCCTACTGATTAGGTTTCTGGGGCAAAATTAAAATTACTAAAAATTATTTAGAGAAATAATTGGTTATGAACCTACCCTTAGATGTACATGGGTTGACCAACCAAAGTTGGGCTTGTGTGCAGTCTAAGTGGATTCTAGTACCCGCTAAGGAATTAGGGTAATTCCTCGAGTTGGAGGTAGAGGCTACCAATTCGAATAAAATAGTGGGAGAAACCTTTTGATTAAAGTCCAAATCTTTAGGTTTAATGAATCAATTACTAATTAGGTTATGGTTCTCCTTTGTGCAAATATGGCCACTTCTCTATCGCTCCGATCATTGTTGGACAATGATAAGTTGGTGGGACCCAACTTCGATAGCTGGTATCGAAAGTTGAAGATAGTCCTGGAGCATGAACGGATCCTATATGTGATAATGGATCCTGTACCTGAGGAGCCAGCTGTCAATGCATGTGGAACAGTCAGAGACACTTACCAAAAGTGGCTCAGTGACCGGACCACGATGTGCTGTATCATGCTCACTGCTATGAGCGACGAGTTCAGTCGCAGATTCGAGATGGCTCAGCCAAAGGACATGCTTCAAGTGTTGGAGGATGCCTTTGGTACACTCGATGACGTGGAGAGGCACAAGACTAGTTGTGCCATCTTCAATGCCAAAATGCGGGATGGTGCCTCTGTCACTGATCATGTATTGTACATGATCGAGCTGATGGAACGATTGAGCAAGCTCGGCTTTCCCTTGCATGAGCAGCTTGGGAAAAATGCAATACTGAACTCGCTGCCCAAGTCTTAATTCCCATTCCTCACTCATTATAGAATGACAAAGTCTGAAGTAAACTACCACAGGTTACTAAGGTTGCTTCAGAACTTTGAGAAGGATCACCAACTTCACAAGGAGTCGGTGAACTTAGTGGGAGGTTCGTCTTCTCGTTCTCGACCTTTTGAGAAAGGGAAAAAGAACAAGAAGAAGAAAGTGAAGAAGGTGCAAGTTCAGGCTGGGACATCAGTGCAGAGCCAGACCAAAAAGATCAAGCCTGATAAGAGTCTATTCTACTGGCAAGCATCCTAGATTAGATAGTATGTCAGATATCTACTTATGACACTGTAGGCTAGGTCATATAAACAAGAACAGAATAAACAGGTTGACTCAAGAGGGAATCCTCGAAGTCAGTGATTATGAATCACTTCTAACCTGTGAGTCATGTCTTCTTGGTAAAATGACCAAGTCACCTTTTACTGGAAAAGGTGAGAGAGCTACTAAGCTCTTGGGCCTAGTACATACTGATGTATGCAGGCCCATGAGCACACCAGTGCTAGAGGTGGATATTTTTACTTCATAACTTTCACGGATGACCTATCCCGATATGGATATGTCTATCTGATGAAACATAAGTCAGATTCATTTGAAATGTTCAAACGATTCCGAAGTGAAGTAGAAAAACAAACTGGGAAGAGTATTAAAACTCTTCGATCTGATCGAGGAGGAGAATACCTTTCTAGTGAGTTTCTCACATATCTAGGAGAGAATGGGATTCTCTCCCAATGGACTCCTCCAGGAACACCACAGCATATTGGTGTGTCTGAAAGGAGGAATCGGACTCTGTTAGACATGGTCCGATCCATGATGGGTTTTGCTAGCATGCCGATATCCTTCTGGGGATATGCACTCGAATCGGCCTGTTATCTGTTAAATAGGGTTCCAAGTAAGTCTGTAATTAAGACTCCATATGAGATATGGACGGGACGTAAGCCAGCACTTTCACACCATAGGGTCTGGGGGTGCCCGGCCTATGTCAAATGATTAGTCACAGACAAACTTGGACCTAGGTCTGACAAATGCTCATTCATAGGGTACCCCAAAGAGATAAAAGGATATTTTTTCTACCATGCTGATGAACAAAAGGTGTTCGTCAGCCTTAAGGCAATCTTTTTAGAAAAGGAGTTCCTTGGTGAAGGAACCGTTGCCTCTAAGGTTGAACTTGATGAAGTTCAACAGGTAGAAGGACCGACACCAATAGCTGAACCTGAGTCGGATATGATTAGATCAGATTCAGAGCCCAATATACCTGTACCATTAAGGCGATCCGGTAGAGTACCGCGTCAGCCGGACAGATACTACGGTTTCTTGGTCCGGGACGGTGATCCCATCAAACTTGATGAGAATAATGAGGATCCGATCACCTATATGGATGCTATGCAGAGACCTGATTCCGAGAAATGGCTTGAAGCCATGAAATCCAAAATGGAGTCCATGAAGGTCAACGATGTATGGACATTGGTTGACCCACCTGAAGGGGTTAAATCCATTGGGTGTAAATGGGTCTTCAAAAGGAAGAGGGGCACAGACGGAAAGGTGGAGACCTATAAAGCCCGTCTGGTTGCCAAGGGGTATCGTCAACGTTATGGTATTGACTATGACGAGATGTTTTTCCCTGTGGTAATGCTCAAATCTATTCTGATAATACTTGCAATAGCTATCCATCTGGATTATGAGATCTGGCAGATGGATGTAAAGACAGCTTTCCTGAATGGAGAGCTGACTGAAGAGGTGTATATGATACAACCTGAAGAATTTACATCCACAGATGAGTCCAAGGTGTGCAAGCTTCAGAGATCCATTTATGGACTGAAGCAAGCTTCTCGGAGTTGGAACATGCGTTTTGATAAGGTGATCAAAACGTATGGCTTCATTAAGAATGGAGAAGAGCCCTGCATCTATAAATGGGCAAATGGTCCAGTTGTGGTATTCCTTGTCTTGTACGTGGATGACATTCTCTTAATTAGGAATGACATCCCCGCACTACAGGGAATAAAAGTTTGGTTGTCATCACAGTTCTCCATGAAGGACTTGGGTGAAGCATCCTACATCCTAGGGATGAAGATCTATAGGGATAGATCTAAAAGGATGCTTGGGTTATCCCAGTCCATGTACATAGATACTGTGCTGAAGAGGTTCAGCATGGAGAATTCCAAGAAGAGCTATCTACCGATAGGCCAAAGAATTTCTCTCTCTAAGAAGGATTGTCCGACAACACTTGAAGAGAGAGAGCGTACGAGTAGAGTCCCATATGCTTCAGCCGTGGGATCTATCATGTACGCCATGACATGTACAAAACCAGATGTGGCATACTCACTAGGAGTAGTGAGTAGATACCAATATGATCCTGGAGAAAATCACTGGAAAGTGGTTAAAGCCATCCTTAAGTATTTGAGAAATACTAAGGACCAATGGTTGGTTTATGGCGAGTCAGATCTGAAACTTGTGGGGTTCACAGACTCCAGCTTCCAATCTGACCATGATGACAGCAGGAGTGTGTCGGGTTATATCTTTACTCTGAATGGTGGAGCCATCTGCTGGAAGAGTTCCAGGCAGCATACTGTGGCAGACTCTGTTTGTGAAATGGAGTACATCGCAGTATTGGATGCAGCGAAGGAAGCTGTGTGGCTAAGAAAATTCATCAACGAGCTCAGAGTAGCACCCTCCCTCGATGGTCCAGTCCTGCTCTATTGTGACAGCACTGGTGCCATAGCTCAGGTGAAGGAACCCAAAGCACATCAGCGGACGAAGCACATCTTGCACCGCTTCCACCTGGTCTGAGAGATCGTGGATCGAGGTGACGTCGACCTTCAGAAGATCGACGGAAAGGAGAACCTGGCCGACCCCTTCACTAAAGCCCTGGCAATAAAGGAGTTCAACAACCACAAGTCGAAGATGGGTATTAGATACTGTGCCGAGTGGCTTTAGGACAAGTGGGAGTTGTTGGGAAATGTGTCCCAAAAAGTCAATCGTCAAGCTGTTGACGGTTGAGCAACCAAGTATTGTAATTGATTTGTTAATAAATAAAATATATTTGGCATTTTCATCATAAGCTTTCATCTTCTAATGAACTCCGTTGTTATGATGAAGTCCTTAGGACTATTTAAGTTCGATAAAGAGAGGATTTATCGATTAGTCCTTAAAACTGTTCACGACCAAATGATAGGCTGTTAATAAGGACGACAGCTTCTATCGAGCATAGGTCGCTGTAGGCCATATGGGTTGGTTGTCCTCTTAACCAAGGAGTGTGGAGACACTGGTATGGCATACAGGTGAGATGTAAGGGTACATCATCATTGAACGTGACCAACTTCAGAGTATTCTATTGTCGAGAATATCTCTAATGGGATATAGGTATAAGTGTCCCTTAGACCTGAGATCACCTCAGTGACTTGCAAGCAACTCACTGTGCTTTGGTACTGGACTAACTGAATTTTTAATTCAGAGACGGAAGGCTTCTGGGCACAGTCAAGTACTTGCGAAGTCAAAGTGTGATCAAGATGGGATTGACCACTCCAAGAGTTGGAGAAGAATGAGTCGCTGTATTTCAATTTAGCAAAACTTTGACCAGGGTAATCCATCAGATGGATTTGATATTTTGAAATACAATATGGACAACCTGATCAGAGTTGACAGTTGAGCTCTGGGGTGTCCTATGATCATTTTGGTCAAGGGGATGAATTATATGAAAACTATATCCGCATGGGTTCTAAGGATGTTGTTCTACACATTCGACCTATCCGGTCGTCAGGTACCATTGCTAGATGGTCACTTCGATTGGTATAGAAATTTATTCCTATGCTACCGACTTAGGTTCGGACCTATGAGGTCACACACATTAGAGTTCATGAACTGATCAGATGGTTGATCAACGATTAAGAATCGTTCTAGGGTTAAATGATCAATACGATTGACATTTAACCCAGTGCAAGTGTTGCAGGAGGATCGATTAGCAATTCAATTGCTAATTGGCTTAATTTGATTAAGCCAATGGGCTGAGATTAAGTCTAATTAAATATGATTTAATTAGATTTATTTTGGACTTGATTGGATCAAGTCCAATTAGTTTATTGGATAAGCCAAGTGCAAGGAAAAACTAGTCCTAGTTCAACTAGGACTTGGGTCAATCTAATTTCTAATTTGATTAGAAAATTAAATCAGATTTAAATCTAATTTAATCTGATTAAATTAGGTTCTTAATTGGGTTAAGACCTATTTTAATTGGGTTTATCTAATTTTGATTTGATTTGGTTTGGGAAACCAAATTAAAACAAGTCATAAGACAGAATCCTAGTAAGACTAGAATTCCACCTTGCGCCACATAAACCTTCTCCACGCCCTCTCTCTTATTCAACGCCAATCTCCACTTATTTTGTGCAACAAAAGCCCTCTCCCAAATCTCTCCCATGTTCACAAAAGGTCTCCTCTCTTCTTTCTTACATAGAAAGTGGTTTGGATCAAATTTAAAAGGAATAAGTTTGGATTTCGAATTCTATGAGATAGAGTTTTAGAAATCCAAAACTCTTTCAATTTTGCACCGAATTTATCCAAATTTTTTTTGAAATTTTTGTGTCTTTTAGGGTATACATTATGCACCCTTTTCTTATGATCCATGCATGAAAATATTGAGGAGGTGCTCAAGAGTTGGGCGTCCCTTAACTTGCCATGTTTGGATAAGCCTTGACTAGGTGTTTGACCTAGACAAGGACTCTATCATATCTCTTTATATAAGATGAGTTTCTTTATGAAATTTTAGGGCAAATTATAGATTTGAGAGACCATTGTGTCATCCAAAAATCAGAGAGAAATACCTTTGGATCATGGAGATATAAAAGATGCAAGTTTGGGTGTCTAGAGAGAAAAACGTGAAGAAGAAGAGGGTCTTCTTCTTGGGTTTTTGTTTTCATATCTTTCCTCCCTCCATCTTGAGTTTTCTGAGAGTGTCTCAGATCTGAAACTCTTCCTTTTACTTTCCATCTTTGGAAGAGTCCAAATCAAGAAGGAGGCACCTGATCAACCATCAAAGAAGGATCAGCGCAGTACTAGCATACTGTGCTGATTTCCTGAAGCAGGACTTCTGATCGAGATTCGTGGGCTCGTGTGGATGACTCCTAGAGGCCGGACGCATGTGCGGCTTGCAACATCATCCTCAAGCCCAGATCAGCAAGGTTAGAACATCTAACTTGCAAGGTAATAGATCTGATCTATTGTTTAATACATACATTAGATGTAGTATAGAAACATGTTGATATGATCAACATGTAGTTCATGCTATATTTATATATTTTAATTTTTGATTTAATGCCATGTAATAATCGTGTAATAGGATCTTAGATCTAGGGATTTTTTGATCTTAGAAAATAAATTTTAATTTATTTTAGTCTTCCGTTGTATGATCTTGAAAAAGTTTCAAGATCTAACCCTCTTTTTCAAGATCTAACCCTGAAACCCTAGATCTGGTTCCTACAAAGTTAATAGAAGGCTAAGGTGAACTAAAGCACAAACTAAGCTAATATAAGAAATTACAGACTGAAACATAAATTAATGGAAACACAAGCTAAAATGTAAACTAAAAAATATAAAACTTTAGTTGCTTAAGATAAACTAAACTTCTAATAATTAAAACTAAAACTATGATAAAACTTTGAATGATTAAAATAATTAAAACTAAAGCTATCTAGTATAAAGTAAATAAACTAAATTGAAGGCTACAAAAGATTAAGACTATAAATAAACTAACAAAGTAAATAAACATAAATGTAACAAATAAACTATAAAACTACTGAATAAACTATTAAGTAAATTACTAAGCTATGACTATGATAGATTAACAAATTTAAAAAGATAAACTAACCGCAGTAAGTAAAGCTAAAATAAGTAAGAGTAGATTGAACCAAAGTGAAAATGACTACTATCAGAAAGAAATAAAACTTAAACAAGAACAAATAAATATAAGTGCAGTAAACAAAATAGGAACTAAGTGGAGTGGACAAGTAAAAGATAAGTAAAACTAACAGAATGAAACAAAGTAAAATAAAACTGCTTAACATAAAGTAAAAGAAATAAACAAAAGCTTAAAGTAAAATAGAGTACTTTTACTAATTTAATAGCATATAATCGCTTCGTTGTTTACTTCATGATTGCATGATAGATTGCACTATATTTTTAGTGCAACCTTATAGCATGTTACAGGTGGTATTTGAATTGTTTATCTTGATTGATCCATTGTTTACTTCACAATCTCTACCAATCTTAGGGTTGTTTATCCTTAAAAGATAGATCCATTGTTTACTTCACAGCCTCAGTAGCATTCCGGTTGTTTACCGTCGTGCTACAGTAACATGCTACAGTGCATAGTGATACTGCACAGTATTTCTGCTACAGTACTGCATAGTGCATATACTATAGTAATTAGCTATAGTATAGTTACAATACTATGAATAGTAATATGAACAAGCTTAAAGCGTAAAGAAAGCTTAAAATATAATTAAAAATAGTAATATAAAAAAATAGATTTTATTTACAAAAGCACACTTACATGAAGTTTGATGAAATTGAAATACACACTGTATAAGCTTTATGTACACTAATCAAGCTTAAACAAACTTAAATACAAACTACAAGCGCTAATATATGCTAATACATGAGTAAACACACCAATAGCATACTTATTTACAAACTCACATAGATTAACGGAGCTAAATGATAGAGTTTTGTAGAACTTCTGTAAAGGAAGGTGGGATGAATATTATAATGGAAGAAGGAAGAAGATGAAGGTGGAGAAGGAATATTATAATGAGTGGTTTGGTGGAAACGTTGGTGTGGTGGAATTGTTTAATGAGGAAATAAGATGATGCTGGTGGAGAAGTAATACTTTAATGGAGGAATGATGGAGGAGGTTTGGTTTTGGTAGAAGAGAACAAATGAAAGAAGGATTAAACAACTAAAACCTCTCTGCAGATCACAAGGAGATGTTTGCAGTACAGGAAGAGATGAAGAGGATTAGAGAAGTTTAGGCGGAGAAGATGAAGGAAAGGAGTTTAATGGATGATTGGAAGGAAGAAGACAAGGGAAGAGAGGAGAGGAGAAGGGAAGATGGAGATTAGGAAGAAAAACTCCGCCAGTAGATCTGAAATCTCTATTGGCCTGCCTCTCCGCACTCGGCCTCCCCTTGGACAAAGGCCTTCCCTTTTATTTATAGGCGAGGGAAGGAACTATGAGGACTTCAATCAGTTTGGAGTCCGACAAACTTCACTTAGTTTGGAATCCAAAAGCTTGTAGAAGTCGAAACCGAAGTCGGAACTTAATTGATTTTAAATCCAATTTTCTGTAGCATCTTGTCATTTTTGTACAGTGTCAGAAATCTTCTTATAGATGAATAGTAGTGATGTCAAAAATCTTTCTGTAGCTTGATTATCATCTTTAGATCTTGATGTAGATCGATTTTTGAAGATGAACCATCTCTTAGAATTAAACCAGCTTCAAAAATAGTAGCAGTGATTGTCTTCAGAAGATAGTGGTAGTCATCTAATTGTAGAAGTGGCTAATAGAAGAGCCACTGGATTGTACCTATAAAAAAAATTCTACCAAGAGATTGGTAGAAGGGTTAGTAGAAAAAAGAAATATATATATATATATATATATATATATTTTTTTTTTTTTTTTTTCATTCTTCGATGCTGAAGAGTAAGGTAAGGTTGAAGGAGTAATCAAATTCTTAGGTAGTCTTATCTTCTTCTTCACTTTGATGAAAGTGAATCATACTATTCTAGGGATACTCTAGTTTATTCTTTATTTTTTCAAGGTAATGTTTTAGATTTAGCAGAAAATCCCAACTCTCTTCTTTCTCTGAAACTATTATGGGTAGGTCTGTGGTAACCCATATCCTTCCATCTATCTAACATTTTTCTACTCAAAAACTCTTGCTCTTGGTTGTCCAATATACTTCCTTGTAATTAGAGAGTATATAATGCTCCATATTAGAATTTTTTATAAATTCTTTAACCTCTATTCCAATGATGAACTTGAATTAGTTGCATCTGGGGATATATTTAGTTTCTCTTTCTGGGAGTAGAGTTATATGATAAATCTGAAAGGATATATAATTTTTTTAATTTTTCTTTCTTCAATGCTGCCGCATATCAATATGTCTAATTTTCTTCTACCTTTTCGAGCTTGCTTTAAAATAGTAGAAACTACATCTGGAAATATATCCATAGGATAAGAGCAGTCGATAGAAACTTTTCTGATCAATCCCTTATATAGAGCTCTGATCATAGTTTGAGTGGCTTTGATGTTGATGTTTGGTATAATAAGTATTGGCTAGTACCACTCTATTGCAAGGTAGGGATATAATTCTCTGAATATTTTTTTGACTTCATGAGGTTGTATTATTTTGTCAAAAATAATGCTCTAAAGATCAGGAGTTAAATCTCCTTGCACTTTCTTCAAATAACTCATCCTTTTTTTTTGGCTCATTATATGTTTTTTTCTTTTGAATGTCCTTTAAGAGAGATAAAGAGCGAAAGATGAGAACTTTTTGAGTTAAGAATTTTACCTCTTACAGAATTATTCAGATTGGATAGGTGTTCTCCTTCAATAATATTCCTGTTAAGATAAAGAGATAAGTGTAATAATTTTAAATCCTTTTCTCCCAAAGTGGATGCTACTTCTTTCTTCTTATCATTCAAAGAAAATTTATTAGATAATGTATTTACAATTTCTACTTTTATAGATTCTTTTAAAAGATCTAAAAAAGATTCTTCTGATTTTGAACAAAATTTAAACATAACATTTTTGCCTTTTATGAAGGAAGATATACCTTCATTCGTAACTATGAAGGGTTTGGTTTGAGTTAAAAAGGGATTTCCTAATATAACTTCTTATTTTAAGATTTTAATTAATAAGAATGAGGTTTTGACATAAGTCTTATTTATACAAAAATGAACTTCAAGAATCTAATAATATACAATCAAATTTTTTTTCATTTGCTGTCTGAATTTTTTGAGTTGATTTTTCACAATATATGAGAAAAATTAGATATTCTCTCATACAGTTAATATCAGCTCCAGAATCAATTAAAGCTTTATGTTTAAACCTATAGCCTCCTTTTAGTTTGAAAAAGATTTTACAGTGCCATTTTTATTTTATATATCTATCAATTGATCCTAAAAAGTCTTCAGATGTGTTTTCTTCACTAGTTATTGGAGCCTTTAATTTTTTATTTATTTAAGATAGAGCTTCTCTTTCAGTTGTTTCTTCAATAGGGATTGTCTTAATAGCTTTCAACACTTCTTTAAGTAGGGCTAATTCATTTTTTATAAGAACTTATTCTTTAATTAGCTCATCTAGACTAAATTTCTAAGCTTTCTATTTGATTTGCCTTAGCCTTTGGAAAACTTCATTCATGGTATAAAGATTTTCAATTTTTACAGAGGTTTTGGAGATTTTGGGCTTTTGGATTTTGACTAGGATAAAAAACTTCTCCAGTTGATTCTATCTATCTTCAGGATTTTTAAGAGAATTGATAATATCAGCTATAAATTATTCTTCATTAGATAATACTGAGATAGTTTTATCACTGGTATGATCATGGAGAGTTTCTTCACAATAAGAATATTATTCAAAATTATTATACTTAGATTCTGATTCTAAATCTAGATTATTGATTAGATCCTTTAACTTCTCTTTAATATCTTTCAGAGTTTTTTTCTCAGATATTTCTTTAATTTTTGCTCTAATATTTTTATAGCATCGATTTGCTAGATGTCGTTCTTGATTACATTTATAATAGATCAGAGATTTTCTTTTAAGATATTCAGCCTTTACTTTGCTCTTTTTAGAATATAGTTTGGAAGAACTCTTTCCTTTCTTTGAAGGTCTTTTGTCATAATACTTCTTTTTATATTCTCCTAATTTTTTAGATTTTTTATTATATGGTTGATCTAATTGAAATTCAAACTGATAGTAGAAATTATCTAATTCATTTTTTTCGAGTAATTTCTACTTTTTTAACTGATCTCTGATCTTTAAATCATTACATAATTCAGCTCCTACTAATTATACCTTTTGAGCTATCTTTTCTATATCTAATTACTTATAATTGATACTACCATCTCTTTCATTTTTTAATCTATTTCTAACCTTCTCAGCAAATAAAAGAAATAGCCTTGATATGAAATTTTCTTTCCAAAACTCTTGATTTGGATCAGGAAGCTGATAAAGTTTAGAAAAGTATGTATCTTTGTACCATCTAAAATTAGATATAGTTTTGCACTTAAGATTTATCAATTATTTTTTAGTTTTTTCATATATATCTATACAGTCTCCTACAAAATGATAAAGAATATTTAAGATTAAGGTAACTATCGCATCAGAAGGATTTTTTAAAGAAAGTTCCATCAAGCTCTCTTTTGATAGTAGTCATGATCTCATACTTTTGATGAATAGTGAGATAATTATCCCACCATCCTCTTAATCATCCTGAAAAGTTGGATACTACCATTGTAACTATATTTGGCTCAAAATTTTTTGGAACTCTACAAGCATTTGCATACATCATTATTAAATGACACATGGTAATAATTTGATATTCAGAAAATCCATCAAGGTTTCATTCTACTAAGCTTCTTCCATCAAATTATGAAGAGGTTATGTCAAGATTTTCTTCCAACTGTAAATCTGCATAAGTTGATCTAGTATAATAGTTTTTTATCCTAGGGGTTTGTTTTAAAGGTTTGTAATTGTAAAGTCTGTTAACCTCTAGATTGTCCATGTCCTTTGTAATTTGATTAATTTCTTCCTTAGAGTCTTCAGAATAATATCTTTCTTCATCTTGAGATATATATAATTCCTCAGAAGATTCAGCAGACAGATAATTTATCGTGTCTTTAAGATTGAGGGAGGTCATCTTAGTACTAATTTGACTAATAAATTTATCAGAAAAGGTTGGTCCTAATTTAATCTTAGAAGAGTCTAATTTATGAACGTTAAACATGGGTAGAGCATTTCTTAAAGAAGAAGAAGCCTTTTCTCCATTACTGAATGGCATTTGAACCTTTTTTATCTTTGGATTTTCAAAAAATCTTATAATAATTGTTCCTATTTTTTCTTTTCTTTCTAAAAGGATATTCTCAATTCTTACAGTTTGTCTTCCTATAGTACTAAAAGCAAGATTGGTAAAGTTTTGTTGTTCAATAATCTGCCTAAGATATTCTATCTTAGGAGTTTCTTTATGACCAGTAGCAAACAGTTTTATAGGACTAGCATGAATTCCTCCATCAACTAGTACTGGTTCAAAAAGAGGATGTATTGAATCTACATTAGGACCTCTTTCAGTTTTTCATGATTTTGAAATAGTTTTGACCATAGCAATTAGTAGGCTAGATCTGATATCCTCAAAATAGTTGTTAAACCAATTGAAGAAGAAGATATGTCTTTCTTCAATTTTCATTTGATTAAACTAAATATCTTTAATAATATTTCACTCCTTATTATTAAAAGTGTCAAAAAACTACTATTTTTTATCTCTATTTTCTTCAGAATCAAATTCTTTCTTTAGTAGTTCTCTATTTATCTGGAATTCATCAAAGTCAATTATATTAATTTTAGGTTTAGATCTTACCGGCTCATAAATAGTATATGCAATATCTGAAGATCTTGATTGAGTCCTTTCTTTTTCAGAAGTAGGTATATTAGATGTAAAAATTCTCCTATCTATTATAATTCTTCTACTAGTAGAAAAGTATACTTCTACATTTCCATGTAGAGTTTCTATTATTCTATGAGCTTCAATGCTTTGAACTTTCTTAGGTTCTATAACTTGATCTAGGGTCTATTTTTTTGGCATAATTATTTCATCCCATTTTAGTCTTTTGGGGGTTATATAGTTACTTTTCAGGTTGGCAATAAACAAAGTAGTTAATCTTTTTGAAGTTGCTAGTTTTACCCCAGGGCTAACACTGGTCATAGCTTTATAGTAGATTCTATAAGTAACAGATAGGTTCTCTGTTCCTGGCTTCATCTCATATCCTGAAGTAATTAGATTAAGAGTAAGACAATCAAGGATATTTGGATCTGTTAACGAAAAAGAGAAGTTAGGGCCAACATTAAAGAATATTGGTCTATTACTCAAATTAGCTTCTATGAGTCCTAGTAGGGAATCTTTAAAGTCTAGATTTCGACAGTCTTCTAACAGCCAAGTGCTGAAGTGTTAAGACCCATCCAAGTTAATGGCTTGATAGCAACTTGGACAAATTCTATATGCAAATATTTATATTCAAAAGGTATTTTATCTAAGTCTTCTTTTTTTAAAAAAATATACCATTTCTTAGTTGGAACTAATAGAAAAAGTTTTTTCTATAGTTTTAATAAAATATTTATTTCTAAAGAAAAAATATGTCTTATAATATATTTCACTAAAATTTACCTTAAGTATTTTTCAATTACCTAAACTATCCTCTAGCTCCCCGAAACATACAGAAGATTTATTTTCTATTGCCATGGTTCTAATATAAGTAGGTTTCTCACCCATTTCAAATTTAGGAAGTATGATAAGAGATCTAAAGATATCAGCCATAAAGATGATACCAATAGTTAATTTGCGACTTACCACCCTAAACGCCTTTTCTCACGGCTAACATGAGAATTACCGCACTACCTGTCTGGTCTGCTTTATATGGCTAAGAAATCGACAAATCTCCTCTCTGACATGACTTTGGCTCAGATACCAATTTGATCTGGACCAACATACGTATGCATGAAAGCAGCAGAGTTGTGTGTGTGTGAGCGGGTCGGAGCCACAGTCAAAGATGTATGATATTTCGCAAGTCCTAACGGACTCCCTTGATGTAGATCAGGAACTCTGATAACCACAAGGATTGTGTGTGTGAGTGGGTCAGAGCCATAGCCACAGATTATGATATTTCACAAGTCCTAATGGACTCCCCTGATGTAGATCAGGGATCTCGATAACCACGACATGGAAGTATCATAGTATCCAGTGATAAATTGTCACAGCAATATGACACAACAGTAAAAGCTACGTGTGTACATGTAGAAGCAGCAAATGGGTAGGCTACGTGCATACATATAGAAGCAGTAAATGGATAGATGAACTATAAGGTATACGATACTGCCCGCATGTACCGTATAACAAACAATCCGAAACCTAAGAGTATGAAAATAAAATGATTTATGATTGAGGAGTAAAGGAGGTCAAGCCTACAGACAATATCTAAATAGGTAGTAGACAGACACAAAGATAAAGGACTAACAGATAGGCATACAGAATGGGGATAAAGGACAGACTAGAGCAGACCTATAAACACTCAGATATGAGATGAACAAGTTAACAAGATACTAATCTAAACTATGACACTCGCTATCAGAAGGCTATGGTGAACTAAAGCACAAGCTAAGCTAATATAAAAAAATATAAACTAAAACATAAACTAATTAGTGAGAACATAAGCTAAAAACTCATTGTAAATTAGAGAACATAAATTAATAAACTATAAACTTTAGTCGATTAAGATAAAATGAACTTTGAATAAATAAAACTATCCAGATTACAAGGAAACAAGCTAATATAAGAGCAAGAAGCATAAATGCAATAGATAAACTGCTAGCAAAAAGCATAAATATAGTAAATAAACTACTAAGCTACTGAATAAACTACTGATAAGAATGAACTTTAAGCTATAACTATGGCGAATCGATGGCCGATTAGTAAACAGGACTTAAAAAAATAAACTAATTGCAATAAGTAAAACTTAACAAAGTAAGTGCAAAATGGAATAAATAAAAGATAAGTAAAACTAACAAAGTACTAATACTAATAGAACAAAGTACTAAATAAAGTACTTAAACAAAGCTTAATATAAGTGCAGTAACTAAAATAGAAACAAAGAGAAATAGACAAAAATTAAGTAAATACAAGAACAGATAAACATAAATACAATAAAATAAAACTGCTTGATATAAAGTAAAAGAAATAAACAAAAGTTTAAAATAAAATAGAGTATTTTAACTAATTTAATAGCATATAATCACTCCATTGTTTACTTCATGATTACATGATAGATTGCACTCTATTTTTAGTGCAACCTTATAGCATGTTACAGGTGATATTTGGGTTGTTTATGCTGATTGATCCATTGTTTACTTCACAATCTCTACCAACCTTAGGGTTATTTATCCTTAAGAGACTGATCCGTTGTTTACTTCACAGCCTCGGTAGCATTCTGGTTGTTTACCGTCATGCTACAGTAATATGCTATAGTACGTAATAGTACTATACAGTATTTCTATTATAGTACTGCATAGTGCATATACTAGAGTAATTAGCTACAGTACTATGAACAGTAATATAAATAAGCTTAAAGTGTAAAGAAAGCATAAAATATAATTAAAAATAATAATTGAAGATAAAATAAGCTTTATTTACAAAAACATACTTACATAGAGTCTGATGAAATTAAAATACATACCGTACAAGCTTTATGTATACTAATCAAGCATAAACAAACTTAAATACAAACCACAAGCGCTAATATATGCTAATACATAAGTAAACACATCAATAAGCACACTTATTTATAAACTCACATAGATTAAGGACTAAATGACATAGTTATATGGAGACTTCTGTGGAGGAAGAGGAGATGGATAATTTTAATGGGAAAATGGAGACGAAGATATAGGAAATAATTTGTTTAATGGGTGAAGAGTGGATGAATATTTTAATGAATGGTATGGTAGAAGCATTGGTATGGTAGAGTATTTTAATGGGATGAGACATGGTGTGGTGGAAGAAAACAAATGAGAATAACATAAACTAAAGGAAGATAAGGAAGATCCCTCTGCAGATAACTGAGCTTCACATGGACATGTCCGAGATGAGGAAAGTAGATGAAGAGGATTAGAAAAAACTAAGGAAGATTTTGTGAAAGAAGATGAAGGCTTCATGGAGAAGATGAAGAATATTAGAAGAAGTGGACTAGGGAAGAGAGGAGAGGAGAAGGGAAGATGGAGATTAAGGAAGAAAAACTCTGTCACTAGGATCGTATGTTGAAAAATACATCCCAAAATCAATCGTCAGCCTGTTGATGATTGTGCTTATCTTATAAAATATATATAAATTTTTATTAATAAAAATTATTTGATATTTTCATTACAAATTGATCATTCTTGAACTTCTATATTGTAATGAAGTTCTTAGGACTATAATTAATTGACAAAAGAGGATTTGTCGTTAAGTCGTTAAAATATTTGCGATCAAATGATATGCTATTACTAGGATGAAAGCAATATCAAGTGTAGGTTGTTGTGTGCTTTATGAGTTGGTTGTCCTTTTAACCAAAGAGTATGGAGATACTATTATGGCATGCAGATAAAATATAGGAGTACATTCACATCGAATGTGACCATGTGCCGAGCAATCTGCTGTCAAGAATAGCTCGTGAAGGGTATAGGTATAAATGTCCCTCAGATCTGAGACCACCATAGTGACTTGTCAGCAACTCACTGTACTTTAGTACCAGACCATTTGAGTTTCTAACTTAGTAATGGAAAGATATTGGGTGCAGAGTACTTATCAAGTCAGTGTGTGAGTCAAGATAGAATTGACCCCTTTAAATTAGTAGAAGATATGCATCAGTGTATTTCAATTTAGTAAAATCACTATCAAGAGTAGCTCATGAAGGGTATGGGTATAAGTATCCCTCAGACCTGAGACCACCACGATGACTTGTAAGCAACTCACTGTGCTTCAGTATCAGACTATCTGAGTTTTTAACTTAGTGATGAAAGGATATTGGGTGCAGTCAAGTATTTATCAAGTCGGTGTGTGAGTCAAGATGGAATTGATCCCTCTGAATTAGTAGAAGATATGCATCAGTGTATTTCAATTTAGTAAAATCTTGACCAAGGTAATTCATAAGATAGATTTGAAAGATTGAAATATAATATGGTCTACTAAATTAGGATTGATAGTTAAACCCTAGGTTACCTTGAGCATTTGGGTCAAAGAGATAAATTATATAGTAACCATATACCAGTAGGTTCTAAAAGGTTGCTTGGCAATACTTTGACCTTTCCAATCATCGGGTTACCATTGCTAGATGGTTACATCGATTGGTATAGAAAGTTATTCCTATGCTACCAGCTTAGGTTCAAATCTATGGGGTCATATGCATTAGAAGATTTGATCAGATCAGATGACTAAAAAGTCCAATTGGATTGTGACTCTAGTGAAAAATCCTACTCGAACTAGGATTCTGGGAGAGAGTCCCACTAATTCTATGATTTTACTATTAATAAAAAATTAATTGATAATTAGATTACTAATTGACTCAATTTGATTGAGTAAAGAGATTTAGATCCAGTCCAATTGAATTGGATTCAGTTCGACTTTGATTGGGTTTGATATGATCGAGCTCGATTACAAAAAAAATTTGATCCTGATTTGATCAGAATTTTGACTTGACTAATTTTTAATTGGATTAGGAATTTGATGAGATATCTAGATTATTAATTGAATTAGATTCATTTTCATCAATCGGTTCAATCCAAATTTGATTTGGATTAGAGTCAAAATTGAAAATGAAGAGTCCTTGTCAACTTGGACTCTATCCTTATTTCCTGCTCCACTCCTGAACCCATGCCAATTTCTCCATGCCTAATTAGATTTGGGTTGTGATTTTTAGTATCATGATAGAGGGTCTAATAAGAGTGGGCGACAATATTTGATGAGTCATAATCTTATCTCTTGCCTAATTCGAATGCGATCTGAATTAGAGATAATATGTAAACTAGGAAAAAGATTTTTTATACAAAAAAAATTGTTGGTGCCATATTGATTTTTTTCTATTTTTTTTGGAGAGTTTTTGGGTGTGTGAGATACTAGATCTCCCTTCCCATGCCAACTCTCTAATCTATAAATTTTTGGATGCCCAAAAAGGTTTGTGGCATGGAGAATATGGTGCCCTCCCTTGAATGAAATCCTAATTCCTAGTCGATAAAAAGGGGTCCTCTCTCTTGGACATCCTATGATCAATCTCCTTACTGATTTTTATTTATAGAGCCTCTTCTCCTCCTCCTCTCTTCCTCCTCTAGATTCTCACTTGCTTTGGAGTGTCCAAGTTGCTTGAAGAAGAAAGAAGAAACCAGTTGTCAAAGTTGCTTGTAGGCAAGCACCTCCAAGTCCCTGATCTGTGCTAGTCTTCACATAGATTTTTTTGTAGAGGCCAAACAACTTCGTGTGGCTGCAAGTGACCTGAGAAATATCCTCTCCAATCATTGGACTAAAGGAGATCAAGATTAAAATTTATTTGATAATGATCTCTAACTTATTTTGATTCCTATGGTAGATCTAATAGTTAGATCTAGGTTTATGAGATCGATGCGTGTTTTTGTTTTTAAATCTAAAGTGCATATTTTTCATATCATAGTCATGATGTGATAGTTTAAGATTAGATATTATGCATGTGATTGGGATTAAATTATTTAATCTTTCATTTTTGTTGCATAAAATTTTTAAAATCTCATGTACTGCACTACCGCATATTTTCTTCAATTGGTATCAGAGCATGGTTGTTTTGATATGAATTAATATGACTTTAGATATGATATTTTTTTTATTTAATCTAATTATTTATGATTTAGATTAGATCTCAATTAGTTTATTTTTAGATCTGATTATTATATATTTAGATTAGATGCTCTGAGTAGCAAAGTACTCGAATTGGATAATTATCAGGCCGTCCAGTCATAGGAGTGAGTAGAATTTCACGACCCTCTCTTTCCATTCAATAGGGTGCTCTTCATGACATGTAGGGGTGCCACTGTGAGATCCCATGAAGAAGAAAATAAAAAGAAAAAATTTACTTTCTTGCAAAATCCTAGATCTTGAAATCCTAGGTGTTGTTGTATGTAATGCAAGTTATGAAGAAACTAGTTACATCTAATCTAGTTTAATCAAAATTATTTTAATTTAAAAATTAAAAAAATTTAGATTTGATCTAAAAAAATTTATGATTTGATGTAAAAAATTTATATGAAAAATTATTTTTAAAATTTTAACCATGTTGATACAAAACTTAACTAAGAATTAAGTGTTAAACTCAATAGACCTAGAATTGTGATTTAGATTTAGTAATATTGCATAAAACATGGAGCATGGGTTAGCTCAAATCAGGTCCTTCTCTTTAATTGGGTTAGACTTAAGATTAGAATCAAAGAATTAATTGACCATGTAGAAAAATTGATGAGTCTAACCAAATATTGAATTAGATTAATCAGGATTTCTCTAATACAATAGTTGTAGATGTCAAGTCTATATCTTTGATTAGACAAAATGGACTTTGATTGTGGTTCAGTGGTTGTGAAGGAACCAGATCTAGGATTTCAGGATTAGATTTTGAAATTTTTTTCAAGATCAGACAGCGAAAGACTAAAATAAATCAAAATTTATCTTATAAAATCAGAGAATTTCTAGATCTAAGATCCTATTACATAGCATTAAATCAAAAATTAAAATATAAAGAGCAAGAACTATATGTTGATCCTATCAACATGTTTCTATACTACATATAACGTATATAAAATATAATAGATCATATCTATTACCTTGTAAGTTAGACATTCTAACTTTACTGATCCGGGCTTGAGGATGATGTTGTGAGCCACACATGCATCCGACCTCTAGGAGTCATCCACACGAGCCTACGAATCATGATCAGAAGTTCTGGTCCAGAAAATTAGCACAGTATGCTAGTACTGTGCTGATCCTTCTTCGATGGTTGATCAGATGCCTCCTTCTTCTTGATTTGGACTCTTCCAAAGATGAAAAATAGGAGGAGTTTTAGATGTGAGATATTCTCAGAAAACTCACAGATGGAGGAAGGGAAGAGGTGAACTCAGCAACCCTAGAAGAAGACCATCTTCTTCTTCTCTTTGCTCTCACCTAGACATCTAATTTTGTATCTATTATATCTCCACGCCCCAAAACTCTTTCCCCTTAATTTTCATTCACCCCAAAGAACTCTCAATGCTCTATAATTCATAAAAATTTTAAGAAGAAATTTATCTTAAATAATGAGATATGAAGAGTCCTTGTCTAGGTCAAATACCTAATCAAAAAAAATCTAAATAGGGCAAGACAAGTGGTGCCCAACTCTTGGGTGCCCCCTCCTTTTTCTATCATAGATCACTAGTAAAGGGTGCAAAATATGTGCCATAAAAGCCATAAAAATATCAAAAAAAATTTGGATAAAATCAGTGCCATAAGGAAAGAGTTTTGGTTTCCTAAAATTCTATCTCATAGAATTTGAAATCCAAACTAATTCTTACTTTGACTTGATCCACAACCACATACCATGTAAGAGAGAAAGAGTACAAAAGTTTTGAGCATGCATGAGGGCCTGAGAGAGAAGGTTTTGTCACACAAAATAAGAGAGAGTGGGCGTGGGGGGCTAAGGTGGCACAAGGTGGAATCCTAGTCTTACTAGGATTCAATCTATAACTTGCTCAAATTTGGTTTCTCAAATCAAATCAAACCCTTGCACTAGGTTAAATGTCAATCCTATTGATCGTTTAACCCTAGAATGATTCTTAATCATTGATCAACCATCCAATCAGATCGTGAACTCTAATGTGTGTGACCTCATAGGTCCGAACCTAAGCTGGTAGCATAAGAACAAATACTTATACCAATCAAAGTGATCGTCTAGCAATGGTACCCGACGGTCGAATAGGTCGAATGTGTAGAACAATATCCTTAGAACCCATGCGGATATAGTTTTCATATAATTCATCCCATTGACCAAAATGCTCAAAGGATACCTCAGAGTTCAACTATCAACTCTGATCAGGTTGTCCACATTGTATTTCAAAATATCAAATCCATCTGATGGATTATCCTGGTCAAGGTATTGCTAAATTGAAATATAGCGACTCATTCTTCTCCAACTCTTGGAGTGGTCAATCTCATCTCGATCACATTCTGACTTCGCAAGTATTTGACTGTGTCCAGAAGCCTTCCATCGCTGAATTAAAAATTCAGTTAGTCTAATACCAAAGCACAGTGAGTTGCTTGCAAGTCACTGAGGTGATCTCAGGTCTAAGGGACACTTATACCTATATCCCATTAGAGACATTCTCGATAACAGAATGCTCTGGAGTTAGTCACATTCAATGATGATGTACCTTTACATTTAATCTGTATGCCATACCAGTGTCTCCACACTCTTTGGTTAAGAGAACAACCAATTCATATGGCCTATAGCGACCTATGCTCGATAGAAGCTGTCATCCTTATTAATAGCCTATCATTTGGTCGTGAACAGTTTTAAAGACTAATCGATAATTTTTTTCTTTATCGAACCTAAATAGTCTTAAAGACTGCATCACAACAACAGAATTCATTAGAAGATAAAAACTTATGATAAAAATACCAAAAATATATTTTATTTATTAACAAATCAATTACAATACAAGGTTGCTCATCCGTCAACAGGTTGACGATTGACTTTTGGGATATATTTTTCAACAACTCCCACTTGTCCTAAAGCCACTCGGCATAGTATCTAATACCCATCTTCGACTTGTGGTTGTCGAACTCCTTTATCGTCAGGGCTTTAGTCAAGGGGTCGGCCAGATTCTTCTTTCCATCGATCTTCTGAAGATCGATGTCACCTCGATCCACGATCCCCAGACCAGATGGAAGCGATGCAAAATATGCTTCATCCGCTGGTGTGCTTTGGGTTCTTTCGCCTGAGCAATGACACCAATGCTGTCGCAGTAGAGTAGGATCGGATCATCGAGGGAGGGTGCTACTCCAAGCTCGGTGATGAATTTTTTCAACCACACAACTTTCTTCGCAACATTCAATACTGCGATGTACTCCACCTCACAAACAGAGTTTGCCACAGTATGCTGCTTGAAACTTTTCAGCAGATGGCTCCACCATTTAGAGTAAAGATATAATCTGACATGCTTCTACTGTCATCATGGTCAGATTGAAAGCTAGAGTCTGTGAACCCCACAAGTTTCAGATCTGACTCACCATAAACCAACCATTAGTCATTAATATTTCTCAAATACTTAAGGATGGCTTTAACCACTTTCTAATAGTTTTCTCCAGGATCAGATTTGTATCTACTCACTACTCTTAGTGAGTATGCCACATCTGGCCTTGTACATGTCATGGCGTACATGATAGATTTCACGATCAAAGCATATGGGACTCTACTCATACGCTCTCTCTCTTCAAGAGTTGTCGGACAATCCTTCTTAGAGAGAGAAATTTCATGGCCTATCGGTAGATAGTCCTTCTTGAAATTCTCCATGCTGAACCTCTTCAGCACAGTGTCTATGTACATGGACTGTGATAACCCAAGTATCCTTTTAGATCTATCTCTATAGATCTTCATCCTTAAGATGTAGGATGCTTCACCCAAGTCCTTCATGGAGAACTGCAATGACAACCAAACATTTATTCCCTATAGTGCGGAGATATCATTCTCGATTAAGAGAATGTCATCCACGTACAAGACAAAGAATACCACAACTGGACCATTTGCTCATTTATAGATGCAGGGCTCTTCTCCATTCTTAATGAAGCCATACGTTTTGATCACCTTATCAAAATATATGTTCCAACTTCGAGAAACTTGCTTCAATCTATAAATGGATCTCTGTAGCTTGCACACCTTGGACTCATCTATGGATGTAAACCCCTCAGGTTGTATCATATACACCTCTTCGGTCAGCTCTCCATTCAGGAAAGCTATCTTTACATCCATCTGTCAGATCTCATAATCCAGATGGGCAGTTATTGCAAGTATTATTCGAATAGATTTAAGCATTGCCACAGGGGAGAACGTCTTGTTATAGTCAATACCATAATATTGATGGTATCCCTTGGCAACCAGATAAACTTTATAGGTCTCCACCTTTCCGTTTGCACCCCTTTTCCTTTTGAAGACCCATTTACACCCAATGGATTTAATCCCTTCAGGTGGGTCAACCAATATCCATACATCGTTGACCTTCATGAACTTTATTTCGGATTTTATGACTTCAAGTCATTTGTCAGAATCAGATCTCTGCATTACATCCATATAGGTCATCGGATCCTCATCATTTTCATCGAGTTCGATGGGATCATCGTCCCGGATCAAGAAACTATAGTATCTGTCTGGCTGACGTGGTACTCTACCGGATCGCCTGAATGGTGCAGGTACATTCGGCATCGAATCTAATCTATTCAAATCCGACTCAGATTCAGCTATTGGTGTCTGTCCTTCTACTTGTTGAACTTCATCAAGTTCAACCTTAGAGGCAACGGTTCCTTCACCAAGGAATTCTTTTTCTGAAAAGGTTGCCTTAAGGCTGACGAGCACCTTTTGTTCATCAGCATGGTAGAAAAAATATCTTTTGGTCTCTTTGGGGTATCCTATGAATGTGCATTTGTCAGACCTAGGTCCAAGTTTATCTATAACTAACCGTTTGACATAGGTCGGGCACCCCCAGACCCTAAGGTGTGAAAGTACTGGCTTACGTCCTGTCCATATCTCATATGGAGTCTTAGTTACAGACTTACTTGGAACCCTATTTAACAGATAATAGGTTGATTCGAGTGCATATCCCTAGAAGTATATCGGCAAGCTAGCAAAATCCATCATGGATCGGACCATGTCTAACAGAGTCTGATTTCTCCTTTCAGACACACCGTTATGCTATGGTGTTCCTAGAGGAGTCCGTTGGGAGAGAATCTCATTCTCTCTTAGATATGTGAGAAACTCACCAGAAAGGTATTCTCCTTCTCGATCAGATCAAAGAGTTTTGATACTCTTCCCAGTTTATTTTTCTACTTCACTTTGAAATTGTTTGAACATTTCAAATGAATCCGACTTATGTTTCATCAGATAGACATATCCATATCTGGATAGATCATCCGTGAAAGTGATGAAGTAGAAATATCCACCTCTAGCACTTGTGCTCATGGGCCCGCATACATCAGTATGTACTAGGCCCAAGAGCTCAGTAGCTCTCTTACCTTTTTTAGTAAAAGGTGATTTGGTCATTTTATCAAGAAGATAGGACTCACAAGTTGAAAGTGATTCACAATCATTAACTTCGAAGATTTTCTCTTGAGTCAACCTGTTTATCCTGTTCTTGTTTATATGACCTAGCCTACAGTGCCATAAGTAGATATCTGATACACTATCTAATCTAGGGTGCTTGCTAGTAGAATAGACTATGTCAACAGGTTGTGATAACATATACACACCATTGTTCAAATGTTCACAAAAACTAGTAACAACATTCATAATGATATTACAAATTATTCTTTTATTGAAATTTTATAATCATTTTTAGCTAGAAGGCCTACAGAAATAATATTTAAAAAGAAATTGGGACAGAAATGACAATCATTAAGAACAACGGTATGGGACTCAAATACAAGTTTCAAGATTTCTAATGCTAGAACTGAAACTGATCTTCCATCTCCAATGTTCAGGAACCTCTCATCTATCTTGAATCTCCTACTGATCTGCAACCCCTGCAATGAATTGCAAATATGGTAAGGGCTATCGGTATCCAATACCCAGTCAGTTATATCATAAATAGAGATATTGCAAGGAGTTATCATATAAATACCTTGCCCAGCAATAGCTTGCTTCTTTCTCTGCCTGTTCGGGTCCATGGAGATAATGTACTGAGGATAGTTCCTCTTCCAGTGCCCCCACTTTTTGCAAAAGAAGCATTCAGCTTGACTCTTATTGGGCTTGATCTTTCTAGTCTGACCCTGCACTGATGTCCCAGCCTGAACATACACCTTCTTCACTTTCTTCTTTTTGTTCTTCTTCCCTTTCTTAAAGGGTCGAGAACCAGAAGACGAACCTCTCACTAAGTTCACCGACTCCTTGTGGAGTTGGTGATCATTCTCAAAGTTCTGAAGCAACCCCAGTAACCCGTGGTAGTTTACTTCAGGCTTTGTCATTCCATAATAAGTGAGGAATGGGAGATAAGACTTGGACAGCGAGTTCAGTATTGCATCTTTTCCAAGTTGCTCATGCAAGGGAAAGCCGAGCTTGCTCAAATGCCTCATTAACTCGATCATATACAATACATGATCAGTGACAGATACAGCATCCCACATTTTGGCATTGAAGATGGCACAACTAGTCTTGTTCCTCTCCACGTCATCGGGTGTGCCAAAGGCATCCTCCAATACTTGAAGCATGTCCTTTGGCTGAGCCGTCTCAAATCTATGACTGAACTCATTGCTCATGGTAGCCAGCATGATGCAGCGCACTGTGATCCGATCACTGAGCCACTTCTGGTAAGTATCTCTGACTGTTCCACGTGCATTGGCAGCTAGCTCCTCAGGTGCAAGATCCGTTATCACATATAGGATCCGTTCATGCTCCAGGACTATCTTCAACTTTCGATACCAGCTATCGAAGTTGGGTCCCACTAAATTTTCATTGTCCAATAATGATCAGAGTGATAGGAAAGTGGCCATACCTGCACAAAGAAAAATCATAACCTAATTAGTAATTGATTCATTAAACCTAAAAATTTGAACTTTAATCAAAAGGTTTCTCTCACTATTTTATTCGAATTGGTAGCCTCTACCTCCAATTCAAATAATTATCCTAAATCCTTAGTGGGTACTAGAATCCACTTAGACTGCACACAAGCCCAACTTTGGTTGGCCAACCCATATACATTTAAGGGTAGGTTCATAACCAATTATTTTTCTAAATAATTTTTAGTAATTTTAATTTTGTCCCAATCCCTAATCAGTAAGCTTTGGCCTCCACTAAAAAGGTCTGGTTAGGTTCAACCATTAACATGACCATACTTGGCCCATCTAGCCAATGAATGATTAGACCCAACTTTGGTTGGCTAACCTAACCACCATTTAGAAAGATGCAGTCAAAAAATTATATTATGAATATAATTCCATCAGTCGATAAGCACCAGGCCTTTGGGCCTCCAATGATTATCCAACTGATGGACCCATTATCATCTACTTAATGGGAGGCTATGATCTAGTTATCACCATAACTATTTCATTTAAAGGACCTAATAATTTTAAAGGATTTAATTGATTTAGAGGAGGAGGTCAGATGAACTAGCTTATCATGATCCTCTCACTGACTTCACCAAGTCAGCTTAAGGGATACCATTAAAAGGGCTGGTCTAGGAGCAACTAAATCAGTCACATTGATTTACCTAGCTAACATGGGTCAGCCCGAATAGTGAAGTGATCTGATCAAAATATAATTTCACCAAGAGGCCAAGTAAGTTCGATTGGTGAGAGGGTCTGTCAAAGCTTGCCTTAGACACCATCAGAAATAGTCAGGTAAGCGGGCTCCCAATTAAAAATCATCGATCTGGTTTACTTTAGACACCAACTGGTTTAATTAGTTTTGATTAGATCAACCTAATAGTTTGTGCTAGACTGCTTAGCTAAGAATCAAGTCCATTTAGTTCTCGTTAAAGACATGGACTTGACCAACTATAACTATTATAATTGATCTAAAGAATCTTTGACCAAATCTAAGACAATAATTGATTAGATTTAGTCAATTCTCTAATTAAGTCCATCTTTAATCTAACCTTATGTCTAACCCAATTAATGGACCTAATTTTTACTAACCCATTAACCCAATGTGTTATGGTTTGTGTCTTAGGTTCTTCAATTCACAATCCTAGAACCTAATCAAACAACTTCTTAATTCTCAATTAAGTTTTGGGTTGATGGTTGGGATTCGGCTTTTCGAAAATAATTTTTATATTTGTAAAATATTTTTACAACATGGTTCTACCAACCAAGTTGCATGTTTGATTCATAATCAAAATGCAAGTGAAATAAGCATGAAACTACTTTAGATCTAATCTAAATAGGTTCATGTAATTGAAATAATTTGAACTTTAAACTGCGCAAATTTTTCAGATAAATATATGATGATTCTTTGGGCGAGAATTATTAACAAAGAGATTTTATTTTAGATTTAAATATATTTTAAATATAATAAATCATAAATTTAATCTAGATCATATCTAACAAATTTATGATTAAAGATAGATCTACACGAACTAGGACAACCTTTGCACTGTAAGGGGTAAACCTTACAGCAGGACAACCTACAGTTCGTGATTGATCTAAAAATTTTAATTTCAAATTTAATAATTAGATTATAAATTAGATCTAATCTAAGAATTAATCTAAGTATGTATAAATAATCATATAATAAATTACCTAGGCTCTGATACTAATTGAAGAAACCAGATCTAGGGTTTCAGGGTTAGATCTTGAAACTTTTTTCAAGATCAGGTAGTGAAAGACTAAAATAAATTAAAATTTATCTTATAAAATTAGAGAATCTCTAGATCTAAGATTATATTACATGATTATTATATGGTATTAAATTAGAAATTAAAATATAAAGAGCAAGAACTACATGTTGATCATATCAACATATTTCTATACTACATCTAATGTATGTAAAATATAATAGATCAGATCTATTACCTTGCAAGTTAGATGTTCTAACTTTGCTGATTTGGGATTGAGAATGATATTGTGAGCCGTACATACATCCGATCTCTAGGAGTCATCCACACGAGCCCATGAATCACAATCAGAAGTCTTGGTTCAAAAAATCAGCACAGTATCCTAGTACTGTGCTGATCCTTCTTCGATGGTCGATTAGATGCCTCCTTCTTGATTTGGACTCTTCCAAAGATGAGAAGTAGGAGAAGGAGTTTTAGATGTGAGACACTCTCAGAAAACTCACAGATGGAGGAAGAAAAGAGGTGAACTCATCAACCCTAGAAGAAGACCCTCTTCTTCTTCTCTTTGCTCTCACCTAGACACCTAGTTTTGTGTCTATTATATCTCCACACCCTAAAACTCTTTCTCCTTGATTTTTACATGCCTCAAAGGTCTCTAAATGTTCTATAATCCACAAAATATTTAAAAAGAAATTCATCTTAAATAATGAGATATGAAGAGTCCTTGTCTAGGTCAAATACCTAGTCAAGGAAAATCCAAACAGGGCAAGACAAGTGGTGCCCAACTCTTGGATGCTGCCTCTTTCCTTTTATACCATGGTCCACCAGCAAAGGGTGCACAATATGTGCCATAAAAGCCATAAAAATCTCAAAAAATCTGAATAAAATCAGTGTCATAATGAAAGAGTTTTGGTTTCCTAAAATTATATCTTATAGAATTTGAAATCCAAACTAATTCCTACATTGACTTGGTCCACAACCACATACCATGTAAGAGAGAAAGAGTGAAAATCTTTGGGTATGCATGAGAGCTTGGGAGAGAAGGTATTGTCACACAAACTAAGAGAAAGTGGGCATGGGGGGCTAAGGTGGCGCAAGGTGGAATCCTAGTCTTACTAGGATTCAATCTATAACTTGTTCAAATTTGATTTCTCAAACCAAATCAAACCAAAACCAAATCAACATAATTAAAATAAGTCTTAACCTAATTAAGAATTTAATTTAATCAGATTAAATTAGATTTAAATTTAATTTAATTTTTTAATTGAATTAGAAATTAGGTTGACCCAAGTCTTAATTGGACTAGGATTAATTTTTTCTTGCACTTGGCTTATCCAATAAACCAATTAAACTTGATCCAATCAAGCCCAAACTAAATCTAATTAAATCATATTCAATTAGACTTAATCTTAGCCTATTGGCTTAATCAAATTAAGCCAATTAGCAATCTAATTATTAATCGATCCTCCTGTAATACTTGCACTAGGCTAAATGTCAATCGTATTAATCGTTTAACCTTAGAATGATTCTTAATCATTGATCAATCATCCGATCGGATCATGAACTCTAATGTACGTGACCTCATAGGTTTGAACCTAAGTTGGTAGCACAAAAATAAATTTTTATACCAATCAAAGTGACCATCTAGCAATGGTACTCGACGGTCGGATAGGTCGAATGTGTAGAACAACATCCTTAGAACCCATGTGGATATAGTTTTCATATAATTCATCCTCTTGACCAAAATGCTCATAGGACACCTCAGAGTTTAACTATCAACTCTGATTAAGTTGTCTACATTGTATTTTAAAATATCAAATCCATCTGATGGATTATCCTGGCCAAGATTTTGCTAAATTGAAATACAGCGACTCATTCTTCTCCAACTCTTGGACTGGTCAATCCCATCTCGATCACACTCTGACTTCGTAAGTACTTGACTGTGCCTAGAAGCCTTCCATCACTGAATTAGAAATTTAGTTAGTCCAGTACCAAAGCACAGTGAGTTGCTTGCAAGTCATTGAGGCAATCTCAGGTTTAAGGGACACTTATACCTATATCCCATCAGAGACATTCTTGATAGCAGAATGCTCTGAAGTTGGTCACGTTCAATGATGATGTACCCTTACATCTCACTTGTATACCATACCAATGTCTCCACACTCTTTGGTTAAGAGGACAACCAATCCATATAGCCTACAGCGACCTATGCTTGATAGAAGCTGTCATCCTTATTAACAGCCTATCATTTGGTCGTGAACAGTTTTAAGGACTAATCAATAAATCCTCTCTTTATCGAACCTAAATAGTCCTAAGAAATTTATCACAACAGCGGAGTTTATTAGAAGATGAAAACTTATGATAAAAATATCAAAAATATATTTTATTTATTAATAAATCAATTACAATATAAGGTTGCTCAATCGTCAACCGGTTGACGATTGACTTTTGAGATATATTTCCCAAAAGGTTGAACCTGAATCATTAGGTTGGTCAAAACAAAACTAGTTAACCAATTGATGTCTAAGATAAGTTTGACATTTTGATCGGTGGTTTTTAATTGAGAGGGGCTTATCTGATCATTTCGATGGTGTCTAAGGCAAGCTCAGCAGACCCTCCCACCAATCTCACTTACTTGGCAAATTTGGTGAACTAGATTTTGATTAGATCGCTAAGAGATTCGAGTTAGCTCAAGCTATTAAGGTTGATCAGTGTGACTGATTTTGGTGTCAGTTCGATCAACATGACCTAATCTTATTCAATGACTTGGTGAAGTCAATAAGAGGATTATAGTCTACTGATTGATCTTCTCTTCTCTCTTCTCTAAATTGATTAAATCTTCTAAATTATTAAGTTTCTAAAATAAGCTGGTTATGGTGATAACTAGATCATAGCCTCCCATTAATGTGAGTGATAATTGATTCATTATTTATGATTGACATTGCAGATGCCATCCGTCTGGTGTTCATTCTGAATAATAGGATTATCATTCATCATATGATGACTCTATTGAACTATCTGATGATGGTTGGATTGATTGAGCCATCCTCAGACCTAATCACTCATTAGTTAGAATCACTGAGTAGGTTCATGTTAATGGTTTGACTTAATCGAAACTTTTAGTGGAGGCCCATCGCCTACTGAAATAAAATTTGGGGCTAAATTAAATACTACAAATTATTTGGAGAAACAATTGATTGAGAACCTATCCATAGGTGCATATGGGTTGATCGAGCCATCATCGGGCCTATATATAGTCTGTGTAGATTCTAGTACTCACAAAAGAATTAATATAAATCCTCGAATTGAAGATAAAGGCTATCAATTCATATAAAATAGTGAAAGAATCTTTAGACTAAATTCCATGTCATTAGGATCAACAAATTCATATACTAATTAGATTTTATATTTTTCTTACGTTTACAAATATGCACTCAAACTTATCGCTCTGATCACTATTGGACAGTAAGAAGCTTATCGGACCAAATTTTGATAATTGATATCAAAAGTTAAAGATTACCTTGGAGCATGAGTGGATCCTTTATGTGATAACAGATCTGGCACCTAAGGAGCCTACTCCTAATGCCTGAGGAGCGGTTCGAGATACTTATTTGAAGTGGCTCAATGACCACACACACTTATTTGAAGTGGCTCAATGACCACACCACAGTTCGTTGCATCATGCGGGTCTCCATGAACGATGAGTTTAGCTGAAAGTTTGAAGAGGCTCAGCCAGAGGAAATGCTTCAAGTGTTGAGAGATTCCTTTGGTACTCCTAACGATGTTGAGCGGTACAAGACTAGTTGCATCATTTTCAATGCTCAGATGAGGGAGGGTGCATTTGTTACCGATCATGTATTGTACGTGATCGAGTAGATTAAAAAATTGAGCAAACTCGACCTTTTCTTGCATGAACAGCTGGGGAAGAATGCGATCCTAAACTCCCTACCTACCGTTCCTCAGTCCTACCTACCATTTTTCAGTCATTTCAGAATGACAAAGCCTGTAGTTAACTACCACAGTCTGTTGGGGTTGCTACAGACTTATGAGAAGGATCACCAACTCCATAAAGAGATGGTAAATTTAGTAGGAGGATCTTCTTTAGATAGTCATCATCCTTTTAAGAAAGTGAAAAAGGAGAAGAATAAGAAGGTGCTTGGTGTTGGGAGTCAGTCCCAAAAACTCAAGTTCAAGACTGATCAAAGTCAGCTAGAGTGCTTCTTTTACAAAAAGCAGGATCACTGGAAGAGAAATTATCCTCAGTATATCGCTTTTCTTAACCCGAACAGGCCAATGAAGAAGAAGCAATCAGTTGCGGGATAAGGTACTTATGTGATAACACCTTGTAACTTATCTCTTTTTGATACAATGATTTGAGTATTGGATACCGGTAGTCCTATTCACATTTGCAATTCATTGCAGGGTCTTCAAGTCAATAAGAGATTTAGAGATGGTGAGAGATTTCTGAACGTTAGAGATGGAAGATTAGTTTCAGTTCTAGCTTTAAGAACTATCAAGCTTGTATTCAAGTCTCGTTACATTGTTCTTGATGAGTGTCATTACTGTCTTAATTTTCTTTTAAATATTATTTCTGTAGGCCTCTTGGCCAATTCTAATTATAAAATATTAATAAATAAAAAATTTTATGATATCATTTTGAATGGTGTTACAATTTTGCGTGGATAGTTAAACAATGGTATCTATATTGTACTTAGGCCTAATATAATATACATTTCAAATAAATATCTTAAAATAGATGATGTCACAGATGTCTACCTTTGACATTGTAGGCTAGGTCATATCAACAAGAATAGGATGAACAGGTTAGCTCAAGAAGGGATTCTTAATAAAAATGATTATGAATCATTACTTACCTATGAGTCTTATTTACTTGAAAAGATGACCAAGTCATTTTTACTGAAAAAGGTGAACAAGCTATTGATGTGCTGGGTCTGATACATATTGATATATATGGACCTATGAGCATTGTGCTAGAGGAGGGTATATCTATTTCATTACATTCACAGACGATCTATCTAGATATGGGTATGTCTACTTGATGAAACACAAGTCTGAATCATTTGAAATATTCAAATGATTCCGTAATTAAGTAGAGAAATAAACTAAAAATAGTATTAAAATTCTTCGATCTGATCGAGAGGGTGAATATCTCTCCAGTAAATTTCTGACATATCTAGGAGAGAATGGAATTCTTTCTCAATGGACCCCTCCAAGTATACCACAGCATAATGGCATCTTAGAAAGGAGGAATCGAATCTTGTTGGATATGGTTCGGTCCATGATGGAGTTTGCAATTCTATCAATCTTCTTTTAGAGATATGCACTTGAAATAACCTATCTTGTACTTAATAATGTTTCAAGCAAGTCAGTTAGTAAGACACCATATTTGATATGGTTAGGGCATAGGCCGAACCTCTCTTACTTTAGGGTCTGGGGGTGTCTGGCTTATGTTAAATGATTACAAACTGACAAACTCAGTCTTAGGTCCGATAAATATAACTTCATAGGGTACCCCAAGGAAATAGGAAGATATTACTTTTATTTGCTTACTAAACAAAAGGTGTTTGTCAGCAGTAAGGCACACTTTTTGAAAAAAAAAATCTTAATAAAAGAATAAGTGCCTCTAAAATCGAGCTTGATGAAGTTCGATAGATAGAAGAACCGACACCAATAATTTTTGAATCAGATTTGATAAGATCAAACCCGAAGCCCAATGAACAAACATCCTTAAGATAATCTAATAAAGTACTATGTCAGTCGGATAGATACTTAAGTTTTTTGGTTCGGGATGGAGATCCTATCGAACTCGATGAGAATGATGAGGATCTGATCATCTACATGGATACGATGCAGAGGTCCAACTCTGATAAATGGCTTGAAGCCATGAAATCTAAAATGGAGTCCATGAAGGTCAATGATGTATGGACATTGGTTGACCCACCTGAAGGGGTTAAACCCATAGGGTGTAAGTGGGTCTTCAAGAGAAAGAGGGGTGCAGACGAAAAGGTGGAGACCTATAAAGTCTGTTTGGTTGCCAAGAGCTATCGTCAGCATTATGGTATTGACTATGAAGAGATATTTTCACCTATAAGAATACTCAAGTCTATTCAAATTATACTTGCGACAGCAGCATACCTAGACTATGAAGTCTGACAAATGGATGTGAAGATAGCTTTCCTAAATGAAAAGCTAAACGAAGAAGTGTATATGATACAACTTGAAGATTTTAAAAGAATAATTCCTTACAAGCCAACCGCATATAGGATGTGATAGGGTGTTTATTATAATTTATCTTTCAATCTCATATAATTGACATTTATGATTTATAAAATAAGATATTTTTGTTTCATTATATGCTACATCTTATTTATTTTAAGATTATATTGAATCTCATAGGTTCGAGCAATGATTTTAGGGCCGTGATGAGATCACACTAGTGAGACCTAATTCTTTGATAGCCCTAACCTAAAATATTTCTAGTCATTGGTACATTGAGTCGGAGATCAATAATACCGGTAAGACTGGCATTCCTATGTATGCTCAGAAATGAGGGTGGTTGATCTCACAACCACTTATATGGAGATACTATACAAGAATATAAGTGATCATTAGAGAATGAGTTCACTGAATTGATCTGCAAGAAAATATCAGATGAAGTCTTATTTACATGTCAACTAATGATTCTCTAGTAGGAGTTGTGTAAGTGATCCTTAGATCTGAGGTCACCATAGTACCTTATGTACATGGATCCATATTTTGATTCACTACCTAGCTTGATTCTTTGATCCTTGTGTGAGGTGTTCTGGATATGGTGAAGTATGCATGGAGGTTGTGAGTGATCAATAAGGGATCAATCACTCTTAATAAGGGGAGCGAACATCCTACGTGATCTCGTAGGATGATGATTCTAGAAGTCTTTGGCCAAAGCAGGATGATAATTAAAAAAAAAAATTAATATATCATCAACTGAATCATCACCTTTAGATTGAGATACATAAAGATAAGTAATTAGGTTTGACATATTTTCATGCCCACAGCTCATCTGGGATGTTGTTTGACTAAAGGATTGAATTACACAGAAACTTACCACTGAAGGATATTTTGATAATTTTTTATCAAAATTTTAAATCTTTCAGGTAGTCATGACACATTGCTACATGTCAATCTTGACTTATAGATCTGTCTGAATTAAAAGAGTTTAATTCTAGTGTCAATTTGGAAGAGTCCAAGTTGATTGGGACTCTTCGGATGACCTAATCTCATCGGATTAGGATTATGTCTGTTGGGTATAAAATACCCACAGCCGAAGTCCTCAACAGAATCAACGATTCCGCCCACGATGTCGACCTCAAGTAGACTCCGCCCGGACTCCTACGGGAGCCGGGCTCCGTCCTCAACGTCAACTGCTGGTAAGCCCCGTCCGGACTCCTACGGGAGCCGGACTTCACCTTTAACTTTAATTGCAGGAAGACTCCACCCGGACTCCTACGGGAGCCGGGCTTCGTCCTCGACTCCAACGGCTGCAGACAGACTTAGTCCGGACTCCTACAGGAGCCGGACTCCGCCGACAACTTCGACCTCAAGTAGACTCCGCCCGGACTCCTATGGGAGCCAGGCTCCATCCTCAACGTCAACTGCTGGTAAGCTCCGTCCGGACTCCTACGGGAGCTGGACTTTGCCTTTAACTTTAATTGCAGGAAGACTCCGCTCGGACTCCTACGGGAGCCGGACTTCGTCCTCAACTCCAACGGCTGCAGACAGACTTAGTCCGGACTCCTACGGGAGCCAGACTCCGCCGACAACTTCGACCTCAAGTAGACTCCGCTCGGACTCCTACGGGAGCCGGGCTCCGTCCTCAACGTCAACTGCTGGTAAGCCCCGTTCGGACTCCTACGGGAGTCGGACTTCGCCTTTGACTTTAATTGCAGGAAGACTCCGCCCGAACTCCTATGGGAGCCGGGCTTCGTCCTCGACTCCAACGGCTGCAGACAGACTTAGTCCGGACTCCTACGGGAGCCGGACTCCACCGACAACTTCGACCTCAAGTAGACTCCGTCCGGACTCCTACGGGAGCCGGGCTCCATCCTCAACGTCAACTGCTGGTAAGCCCCGTCCGGACTCCTACGGGAGCCAGACTTCGCCTTTAACTTTAATTGCAGAAAGACTCCGCCCGGACTCCTACGGGAGCCGGGCTTCGTCCTCGACTCCAACGGCTGCAGACAGACTTAGTCCGGACTCCTACGAGAGCCAGACTCCGCATCTGATTTTGATTGAAGGGGATTTCGCCCGGACTCCTACGGGAGCCGGGTTCCGCCTGTGACTTCAGCTCCGAGAGGGCTCCGCCCGGACTCCGACGGAAGCCGGGTTCCATCCATGACCCCAACCGCAAGGAGGACTCCGCCCGTACCCCTGCAGAGGCCAGACTCCGACCGCAGTCGAACTTCAGCCGATGGATCTGCGCCCCCTGGCAGGTCACAATAACAACCATGATCCTGCTCCACTTCCTGCGGCGGATTCCGCACAGCTCCATCACCCCTGACAGGCCGCAGTAACGGTCGCAGCCCTGCTCCACTTCCTACAACGGATGCCGCGCAGCTCCACTACTCCATGGCAGGCCTAAATAACGGCCACGATCCTGCTCCACTTTCTACGACGGATACCGGGTGATTCTCCCATCCACTGGCAAGTCACGACAACGGACGCTGCTCCACTCCTCGCAACTGATTCCACGTGGCGAGCTACGGCGATAGCCACGATTCCGCTCCACTACCCTTCGCAATAAATTCCTCCTGACTATGGGCGGCCCACTACCAGACGGTTACAAATGTCACCATCAATCCGTTACCTCCTCCGCCTATAAAAAGGGGGACCCAGATACGTTATTCTCTAAGCTCTCTTTTTCATCTCAAAACTCTGCTAAATTCTCCGTTCAAGCACTCCATTCTTGTTGAGGCAGAGAACTGACTTGAGCGTCGGAGGGTCTTGCCGGAGCAACCCCACCTCCGGTTTAGACTTCCTTTGCAGGTCCCGGCGGCGACCGCGACTTCCCCGACTCCAGCTTCTCCGGTGCAAGCGGATTTTTGCACCAACAGGATTGGCGCTAGAGGAAGGGGGGCATCTTTGCAGTACCCTTGTTCTTAAAGGAGCGTTCAACGGGGCCGCCTCCGATTGTCTCCTCCGACAATCACTCCTTGTTTCCCCCCGCGGGATCCATACTCGATGCCTCCACATAAGGCATCCACGTGACGGTCCACGGCCTCCGCGGCCAGATCTCAGGCTCCGGCCTCCCCTCCTGTTTCTCAACCTCCTCCTCCTCCTCCGACGGCGGTGGTCGGCACGGAGCAGTTTGACTTGCTGGCACAGTAGGTCAGAGGCCTCGTCGAAGCTGTGCAAGCAATGCAGCAGCAGCAGCCGCAGGCGTCGGCGCACCCAGAAAGGGCATCCCCGGAATGCCAGAACCCGGCGGTGGGGTGGGCCACCTGGGCCAGCCGCCCTGTCCTTCCTGGGAAAACAAACCCGAGGGTTGAGAGCCCTCAATCGGACCACGACTCCACCCCTGGAAGATCCCTACCCCCGTTCTGCCAGAGGACCCTCGAGACTCGAAGTCGAGAGGATTTCCTGGACCGGAGGCTCCAGGAGATGAACCGACGGATTGAAGAACTCCGCCATGCGCCCCCCGCTTATGGTGAGGATATTTGTACTGACCCTCCCTTCTCCCAAATGATCATGCAGGAATCGATCCCGCCAAACTTCAAGCTTCCCCAGTTCGAAAGCTACGACGGGACTTCAGACCCGGTTGATCATCTGGAGGCCTTCCGGATGATGATGCTGCTTCACGGTGCTCCTGATGCCATCTTGTGCCGGGTTTTCCTGTCTACCTTGAAGGGAGCGGCGAGGAACTGGTACTCGGCTTTAAAATCGAGTACCATCTTTTCCTTCGACCAAATGAGCCACCAATTTGTGGCCCATTTTGTCAGCAGCCGGCGCCCCCGAAAGGGTTCGGAGTCCCTCATCAACATCAAGCAGAGGGAAGGGGAGTCCATACGGGCATACATCAACTGCTTCAACATCGCGGCGCTGGAGGTCCGGAACTTGGACCAATCAGTCACCATGGCCGCCCTGAAAGGCGGCCTTCAGAAGAATGATCTGTTGTTCTTCCTGGAGAAGAACTATCCCAGGGGCTTTGCTGATTTGCTGGCTCGGGCTGAAGGATACGCCCGAGAGGAAGAAGCCTTCAAAATGAAGGATGAAGAGACGGCGAGGGAGCGGCAAGCGGGAGACTCGAGTAAACCCGCAGTTGAGAAAAGGCCAAAGGAAGCCCGACCGCGCTCTCGATCCCCTCCCGGGCATAAGCGCGCCCATACTCCACCCCGGGCGCACAGGCAGAGAAGCCCGGATCGCAGGGTTCGACGGGGTTCCCCACTAGGGAGATTTCGCAACTACGCCCCCCTCAACGCCTCGAAGGCCCAGGTATAGATGGAGGTCAGGGAGCAGCTCCCTAGGCCGGAGAGGATGCGCACACACCTCGGGAAGTGCAACCCCAACAAGTTCTGCCTCTACCACCGTGACCACGACCATGACACAGAGGAATGCATCCAGCTCCAGGATGAGATCGAGGAGCTCATTCGGCGAGGTCGACTCGACAGGTTCGTCCGCCGCAGGCCTGAGGGTAGAGGAGACCGGCCAAGAGCCCTTCCGCAGCCTGAACCGCCAAGAAGGGAAGAGCAACCTGGGGACCGGCCTCCCATCGGGACCATCGACTCCATCACCGGAGGGCCTCAAGGAGGAGCGGGCCACCCGCGACCATGGAGCTCGGAACACCTGTAAATGTATCACTTACGATTTCACCTTGAATCTAAATTTCTTTCTACTTAACGTACTCTTCCCATCTGGCGTGGATTAATTATGACTGGATATGACCCCTCCAAAAACAAAGTTATGTCAGGAACGGGGGAGAACCCCGCCCAAGCATACCCAAAATGAAAGTCCGACTATCTCAAAATTGGATGGGGGGAGAGGCCTTACAACGCCCTAATGTGCCCCCACAGCCATGTCAGGAACAGGAGGAGAACCTCGTCCTGACATGAGCAAAGTCAAAGGTCCGGTTCTTTTAGACCAGATGGGGGGAGAGGCCTTACAACGCCCTAATGTGCCCCCACAGCCATGTCAGGAATAGGAGGAGAACCTTGTCCTGACATGAGCAAAGTCAAAGGCCCGGTTCTTTTAGACCGGATGGGGGGAGAGGCCCTACAACGCCCTAATGTGCCCCCACAGCCATGTCAGGAACAGGAGGAGAACCTCATCCTGACATGAGCAAAGTCAAAGGCCCGATTCTTTTAGACCGGATGGGGGGAGAGGCCTTACAGCACCCTAACACGCCCCCACAGCCATGTCAAGAACAGGAGGAGAACCTCGTCCTGACATGAGCAAAGTCAAAGGCCCGGTTCTTTTAGACCGGATGGGGGGAGAGGCCTTACAGCGCTCTAATGCGCCCCCACAGCCATGTCAGGAACAGGAGGAGAACCTCGTCCTGACATGAGCAAAGTCAAAGGCCCGGTTCTTTTAGATCGGATGGGGGGAGAGGCCTTACAGTGCCCTAACGTGCCCCCACAGCCATGTCAGGAACAGGAGGAGGACCTCATCCTGACATGGGCAAAGTCGAAGGCCCGGTACTTTCAGACCGGATGGGGGGAGAGGCCTTACAGTGCCCTAACGCACCCCCACAGCCATGCAGGGAACGGGAGGAGAACCTCGCCCTGGCTCGAGCGAAGGGGAAGGCCTAGACTCCTACGGGAGCCAGGTTCCATCCACGACGCCAAGGAAGACTTCACCCGGGCTCCTACGGGAGCCGGGTTCCATCCACGACGCTAAGGAAGACTTCACCCGGGCTCCTACAGGAGTCGGGTTCCGTCCACGATGCCAAGGAAGACTTCACCCGGACTCCTACGATAGCCGGGTTCCATCCACGACGCCAAGGAAGACTTCACCTGGGCTCCTACGGGAGCCGGGTTCCATCCACGACGCCAAGGAAGACTTCACCCGGGCTCCTACGGGAGCCGGGTTCCATCCACGACGCCAAGGAAGACTTCACCCGGGCTCCTACGGGAGCCGGATTCCGTCCACGACGCCAAGGAAGACTTCACCCGGGCTCCTACGGGAGCCGGGTTCCGTCCACGACGCCAAGGAAGACTTCACCCGGACTCCTACGGGAGCCGGGTTCCATCCACGACGCCAAGGAAGACTTCACTCGGGCTCCTACGGGAGCCGGGTTCCATCCACGACGCCAAGGAAGACTTCACCCGGACTCCTACGGGAGCCGGATTCCATCCACGACGCCAAGGAAGACTTCATCTGGGCTCTTACAGGAGCCGGGTTCCATCCACGACGCCAAGGAAGACTTCACCCGGGCTCCTACGGGAGTCGGGTTCCATCCACGACGCCAAGGAAGACTTCACCCGGACTCCTACGGGAGCTGGATTCCGTCCACGACGCCAAGGAAGACTTCACCCGGACTCCTACGGGAGCCGGGTTCCGTCCACGACGCCAAGAAAACGTCCACGACGCCAAGGAAGACTTCACCCGGACTCCTACGGGAGTCGGGCTCCGTCCACGACGCCAAGGAAGATTCCACCCGGACTCCTACGGGAGCTTGGTTCCACCCATGACATCTGCAGCAAGAGTTGATGGTGGCGAAGCCCAGCCGCCCAACAAGATCGGGTGAAAAGAAAAAGCCCCTCATTGGCACCTCCTCGCTCCTATGCAACCCCGCAAAAAGTGGGGGAAGGCCTTCACTCTGAGAAGAGGAGGAAAACTAAAAAGGAAGGGTGACGAACTACGGTGGGAACGGACGAAGGATGAACCACTTCGTCCCAACTGAAATGGAGAGTTCCTACCGAACACCTCCGGCCGCTAAAAAGACTTTCGACACCGGTTAGGAAGACAACGACATCCCCGAAATAATGTGGAGCCCGGACGGCCAAGCTCAGGCTCGCGGCCATGTACGACGAGAAAGGCGAGCTAACGCATCGACGACCGGGCGCCCCCTAACGACGTCTACATCAGACAAGTCAAATGACAAGAAAGGTTCGACACACGGACGAGGTAACACAGAACACTTTTTTTTATTCCATTTCTGATATACACACTACAAAGCTCGGAAGGCCAAGGAAAGAAAGGCAAAAAGACAAAAAGGAAGTAAATACATGAAAAGACAGAAAGACAGAAAGAGCTCTAAGGAGGCCCTGCTCCCTCTGATCTAGAATTATCTACTCTGTCTCTTAACCAGGACTATCTCAGATTCTCAATTTCTCTTTCTAGTTCTTCCCTCTTCCGCAGCGCGTCCTGGAGCGCCCGACGAAGTTGCTGGCTCTCAGCCTCCGCCTCTCAATGTCTCTTCCTCAAGACCTCGGATTCCGCCTCCGCATCCGCGACGGCCCGCCGCTCGAGTGCCAGTTGGATCTTCACTTGTTGCAGCTCGGCTGTCTTTTCCCCGAGGGAGACAAAAATTCCCTCAACAGTGCCTCTTAGGGCTTGGAGCTCTTCAGAATCTTGGGTGGAAGTAAGCTGTGCCCTGTTAGCCAGCTGCCTCTGGAGACGGACGACTTCATCGGCCGCCATCCTGAATCTCCCTTTATACTCTTCCACCTGCCTGCGCTAGCTAGCCCGCTGCACGTTGTGGCTCACCTCGGCGTCTTGGAGCTGCTGCTGAAGGTCGGAGACCTTCTGCGACCACCTCTGTTCATCATCGACCCGGGCCAAGAGTCGGGACGAATTTTCTTCCAGCTGGCCGATCTTCCCCATCGCGGCTGACAGTTCCACCTTGAGGGCGCTGATCCTGGCAGCTTGGGCCCAAATTCGATCGCTGGTGCTCTTCTTACATTCCTCGAGTTTCTTTGCGAAGTTTGCCTTCCTCCGGCTATACTCCATGATCCCCTTCACATGGAGACTCCGAAAGTGGGTGGCCTCAGCGGTGGCTTCAGAGTGACCTTCTCTCGATTTGCGGAGCTCGCCTTCCATCTTCCTCAACTTCTTTGTCAGGTGAAGGACTTCCTTCTTCAGCTGCTAGATCGTCGATTTCAGTGGGACCCCCAGGGGCAGGGGGAGCGCTTCTGCAGGGCACTGCCATCGGAAGGCAAAAGCGTCAAAGCCCGACTTATTGCAAGAAGAAAAGCCGAGAGAAGGAGGGAGGGGGAAGGAGAAGCCGTCCGCAACAAGAAATTTAACTTTATTGATTGAATGGTTTTTAAAGACAAATGGAAAAGAAAAATTGCGACGAAGTAAAGGTACAAGATCGGAGGTCTCAGACCTTGGGGGCGGGGGGTGGAGAACTCGGTGCGGGGGCTGCGACAGCAGTGGCGGTTGATGAGGGGCCGGCCTCATCCTCGGACTCCTCGCCTAGGAAGCTGAGGTCGAGCTCTGGGAATTTTCTGGCCACCTTCTCTTGGCAAAGCTCAAACTCCTTAATGAACGCTTCCTGGCCGAACTGGACATTCAGGTCCCTCATCTCCGCGGAGGCCTTGAATTCCTCCACCGCAAGGGCTCTGGCCTCCGAGACCAGGACCGGAGTTTGCTCGACCAAGTGGGCGACCTCGGCCTCCGCCTTCCTCGCTGATTCCTCCAAGATCTGCCTCTCCTCCTCCCGGGCTTTCTTCTCCCTTTCCAGGGCCTCCTGGAGGGTGGCTACTTCGGCCGTCTTTGCTTGGAGGCGAGCAATCTCCGCCTGACAGCGTTCCTCCACCTGGAGGATGTCCCTCCTCGTGCGGCTCACCGCCTCGATATAGGCGAGGAGCTGGTGCCCAATCTGCAAGGACGGCTAGGAAATTAGAACAAAGACCGAATAGCCATGTAAATGAAGAGTTGCTTACCTCAAGGAAGGACCCCAAAGAATCCCAAGCCCGCTGCTCAGGATCGGCGCGGTCGATCCTCTCCACGACGTCAGGCAGAATGCAGCCGTCGATCAGCCGCCTGATCAGGTCCCTATCGTTGAAGAGATTCTCCGACCCCTCTTCGGAGTAGAGAGACTCGTCCGCAGCATTTCGATGGCTACTCGCCCTGTGGGCCACCGATTTCCTTCTTTTCCCCGTGGCGGGCGCCTCCGTAGGGCGAACCCTCGGAGCGGGGGCCCCAGTCGGCAGACTCCTCGAGGAGGCCTGGGGGGCCGTTGGCTCGGCATCCGAGGGAATGTCGATGGTCGGGGCCGCCTAGACGGGTGCAGCTAAGCTCGTCTCCTCCGCCCTGGCCCTCTTCGCCGATCCAGAGGTCGCAGTGCCCTTTCTCTTGTGGGCCCTCATGCCCCTGGCGAGCATCCGCACTGCTTCGGCGTCCATTCCTAAAAAAAAAAAAAAAAGAAAAAAAAAATAACAAAATAAAAGAGGAAAGAAGAAAAAGAAGCAATCCAATCAGTCAAAAAAAAAAAAAAAAAAGGAAGAGAAGAGAAAAGAAAGAAGAGAGAAAGAAAGAAACAGAGGGGAAAGAGAGAGAGAAGGAAGAGGAGGAGGAAGGCATGAAAAGAGAAGATAAGGTAAAAGATGAATACTCGCTGGATCCTGGGGACTCAGGCTGATGTTGAAAAGAAATTGCTCCCTCAGAAGATTGGGAAGGAAAGGAGCGGAATAAGCTAGAAGCCTCTGGGCGGCCTGGAGGTCGTCCTCCCCCAGGCTGGGAGCCCGGTGGACAGAATCCCTCAGAGAGCCCCAAGGGGGCAGGCCCAGTTTCAGGGTCGGGCAGTGGAGGAAGAGGTATTTCTCCTTCCAATTGTGGATCGAAGAAGGGGCGCCTTTCAGCAACCCCTTCTTGTCGAACTGGGGGGAGAAGTACCACCAGTCCTTCACCGAAGGATGGCGCTTGAAGGTATAGAAGTGCCTAAACAAGGAAAGGGATGGCTGGACCTCGACTACGTGGCAGAGGGAGAGAAATCCTATCAAAAACCTAAAAGAATTCGGGGCCACGGAAGCCAAGGAGATGTCCAAGAAACGGAAGAGGGCAACGACAAAGGGAGGAAGCGGAAGCCAGAGTCCGGCACGGAACGCTTCCTAGTACAAACAAAAGTGACCGGGAGGAGGAGTGCTAGCCCGGTTAGAAGGGCCAGGCAGCTCCAGGTCGAACTCCGAAGGAACTCCGTACTGAACCCTTATCAGAAGGAGTTCCTCCGAGGTCAGAGAACACAGAATGGCGCCCGGCGTGAAAATCGGGCAGAGCCCAGCCCCAGACGCGGGTTCGTCTGCAGAGACGGGGACCTGGGGGTTTGAGGTAGAAGAACTCCCAGAACTGCAGGGAGCATAAGAGCCGGAAGACATTTCGAGTAGTTTCGAAGGGGGGCTCTAAAGGACCCTAAGAAGATGGACAGAAGGGGGAACGAGAGGCCACAGGAAGCTAACTCGGAGGGATGCAAAAGGATAATGATAGAAAAGAAGTCCCTAGGTGGTGAGAAGAAGGTTGGCGGTGCTGGAACTAACCTATATCGCTCTGAGGGACCTGAGAGACGAAAACAGGAGATGCCTACGGCTCGAGAAGATGCCCACTGAAACAGGGCTCTCGAAGAGAAGGCAAATGCTGGTAAGAACTCAGGAACAGAGTAGGGCACCTAAAGGTGGGAGGACGGGTTTAAATAGACCCTGGGGTCCGGTGCCATAATGATCGCGAATCCCCCCAAGCCAGCCCGCACCCGACACGTGTCCCACTCCCCCTGGCAGGCGGCTAAAAGCGGCTGGCGGTTGGCAGGGCCATTATTGCACCGTACCTGGGCCAACATTCCTGCAAGAATTTCGAAGAGTCCCTTCGTACCGCCCCAATTCAAAAAAACTCCGGCACGCACGCAATTAATGCCCAAAATATCTGGGGGCAGCAGTGCGCGAGATTCGAGGGGACGGCTTCGGCTGTACCTATCTCTCTGTACTTCCTTCGTTCGAAATTCAAACTTGGAAGTAGGGGGACTGGTGTTCGGTATAAAATACCCACAGCCGAAGTCCTCAACAGAATCAACGATTCCGCCCACGATGTCGACCTCAAGTAGACTCCGCCCGGACTCCTACGGGAGCCGGGCTCCATCCTCAACGTCAACTACTGGTAAGCCCCGTCCGGACTCCTACGGGAGCCGGACTTCGCCTTTAACTTTAATTGCAGGAAGACTCCGCCCAGACTCCTACGGGAGCCGGGCTTCGTCCTCGACTCCAACGGCTGCAGACAGACTTAGTCCGGACTCCTACGGGAGCCGGACTCCGCATCTGATTTTGATTGAAGGGGATTCCGCCCGGACTCCTACGGGAGCCGGGTTCCGCCCGCGACTTCAGCTCCGAGAGGGCTCCGCCCAGACTCCCACGGAAGCCGGGCTCCATCCACGACCCCAACCGCAAGGAGGACTCCGCCCGGACCCCTGCAGAGGCCGGACTCCGACCGCAGCCGAACTTCAGTCGATGGATCTGCGCCCCCTGGTAGGTCACAATAACAACCATGATCCTACTCCACTTCCTGCGGCGGATTCCGCGCAGCTCTATCACCCCTGACAGGCCGCAGTAACGGTCGCAGCCCTACTCCACTTCCTACAACGGATGCCGCGCAGCTCCACTACTCCATGGCAGGCCGCAATAACGGCCACGATCCTGCTCCACTTCCTGCGATGGATACCGGGTGATTCTCCCATCCGCTGGCAAGTCACGACAACGGACGCTGCTCCACTCCTCGCAACTGATTCCACGTGGCGAGCTACGGTGATAGCCACGATTCCGCTCCACTACCCTTCACAATAAATTCCTCCTGACTATGGGCGGCCCACTACCAGACGGTTACAAACGTCGCCATCAATCTGTTACCTCCTCCGTCTATAAAAAGGGAGACCCAGATACGTTATTCTCTAAGCTCTCTTTCTCATCTCAAAACTCTGCTAAATTCTCTGTTCGAGCACTCCATTCTTGTTGAGGCAGAGAACTGACTTGAGCGTCGGAGGGTCTTGCCGGAGCAACCCCACCTCCGGTTTAGACTTCCTTTGCAGGTCCCGACGGCGACCGCGACTTCCCCGACTCCAGCTTCTCCGGCGCAAGTGGATTTTTGCACCAACAATGTCGAAAGTCTTGGTCCACTACTGGCTAAATTTAAAATCTAATGGATCACACACTTTGAGATTTGACCTTGATCTGATCTAATTAGAGTTTAATATAAATTCTATAGATTAATTTGATATGCTAGCACATTGTATTAACCCAAATTTCCAAATTATTTTAGATCAAAGTGTTTGAGCTAACCTAGACCAGTTGGCTTTGACCTAATGGGATTGGATCAATTTGGATTGGATCCTTATCCAACTTGAAAGAGTTTCAAGTGGAGAAGGAGTCTTCTACTCCCACAAGAACCTACACACAAAAATAAATGCTGCCCCCCCTTATTTTGGCGTGTGAAGTAAAGAGTCCTTCTTAAAGAAGGCTCTTAACTAACATGGGTTGCCTTAAATTCTTGATTAGAAATAGAGTTCTTCTACTCCAAGTAATTGGATTGCCAAAAAAATTCACTCAGTGAATTTATTTGGCATGTGGGAAGTTGGAGCACCAAAGGTTGGTGGCCCTTCATCCCATGTGACATCCCCTAGTCCCCTATTTATAGGGGATGCCCCACATGTCTTATGGTAGTAATTTTTGGCTGAAATCAAGAAGAGGGATGTGGTAAACATAAGAAAAATTCTAAAAAAAATTTGAGAAAAAAAGAGAGAATTTTGAGTGGCAAGTTGTTATAAGGGTGGTGAGATTCTTAGCAAGTGTTACTTGAGTACCCTAGGATTTGATTTTTCTTTATGTTAGAGCCAAAAATTAAATCTTAGATTGTATGACATCTGAAGAGTATCTTCTTGATGTCATTTTAGTGGTGAGATCAAAAGCAATTGGGATTTGGTGCCATCGTGATGCAAGTTCGAAGCTGGCAGTATTTTTGAGAAGACAAGGATGCGGCAGTGCACCAATTGAGAAGGACTTTGGCCAACTTTTGTGTGGATTTTCATTGGAGGACTTCTACCTTGTGGTCTTGTGAAAAATATCAACATGCCACTTTTTTATATTGGTTAAAGTATAATTTTCTATCTCTTTGTATGCTTGAATTTACTTTGATCGTGATCGTCAAAGTGATTCTAGGATTTTGGATTCTGCTCGATAGTTTTATTTGATAAAGTTATTGATTTATTTATTTTAAATTTTTTAAAAATTACTTTTCACTGTGTGTTCAAAATTCAACAGTGGTATCAGAGCCACCTTTGTCTGATTTGATCAAACAAGTGCAATAGTATTGCATAAAATCATTCTTGTGCATATCCTGCCAAAATTTTTGCATTGATTTATAGCATCAATCCTTTAACCTCAAAAATTATTTTTGACTTTATATATGCCATGATGTTAAATTTTAGTTATTAAATTATTAATTTATGATAATTATGGAATTTGTATTATTATGGTTTTATGATGCTCAAATTGATGCATTGTTAAGGGTGTAAAGCATGCCTAATGTGATTAGAGTTTGTTATTTTTCTTTGATATGCTTGACATATATTTTGATATCCATGCACCCTTATATGATTTTGGCATGATTATATGATTGCTATTTAGAATAGTAGAAGCATGTCAAGTTGCATAATTTGTAGTGTACATTTTATGTGGTTGTAGTTAGGATGTGCTGAGACCAGTTTAAAATCCCTCATCAAATTATATTAAGTTGTAATGTCAGGATTCACTTTTTAATCAAAAGTCGAATTCTTAAGATCAATTGGTATCGAGAATAGTGTAAAAGGTAGTTTTCTTATTAGGTCTATATGCTGATCTGGCCAACTCTGTTGGTGTCTAAAAAAGCTACAGAGAGCCTCCCACCTACTTATCGGTCAATTTGATCTTGTTGATTTTTGGACTTAGATTGATTAGTGGTGTAGACATTACAAGGGCCTTCCTTCAAACTTGATCGATAGAGTATATCAAGATCTTAGTGAGCTTGTTGTGCTATCCATAAGGTTTACTATAAAAATTGACATGATGTTGATCAAGTGCATATTGATGCTTATGGCATATTTGAATGGTGTTATTTTGTTGTACTATCCATAAGGACAGCATTGTTTAAGTATGACCATATGGGATTGAAAGGTCAACTTAACTAGAACACTATAGTTTGTTATACTATCCATAAGATTATATGTGATCTAGAGGCAAGAGTGAATAATGTTGAGAATTATAAAGGTACAGTTGGTAAAGAGTTACCTACTCTTGAACTCATGAATAATTGTTGTGCTATCCACAAGGTGTTTATGAGGAATAGGGATCTCAACCCCACTAAGAGACATTAGTATATTTCTAGATTTTCATATTTGAGGACTATGAAATTCAATAAAATAATGGGAGACACAATTAGATAAAAGTTTTAATCTAGTTGTGAATGTCATCATGGGTTGTCCGCTTATGTTATGTTCTTGTTGTTGTAGATTAACTACACATATGGCATCTTTAATTTCACTTAGAGGTATCCTAGATGCAAACAAGTTGATTGGACCTAACTATGTTGACTGCTTAGAAATATGAGAATTATTCTCACTCAGGAGAAAGTCTCCTACATTTTGGATACACCTGCTCCAGATTTTCTTGGGAAAGATGCTTTCGAGGAGGAAAGAGCCACATATAAGATGTGAGAAGATGACAGTGTGACTGTCAAATGCATCATGTTTGTTTCTATGAGCAATGAGCTCCAGAGGTAGTATGAGGACATGGATGTTCCCTCTATTCTCTTTAACCTTAAGGAGTTATATGGGGAACAAAATTGAACTGCTCGATATGAGAAATCAAAGCAGTTGTTTTGTACCCGCATGACTAAAGGCACCTTCATGCAAACTCATATCCTAAAGATGATTGATTTGATCACTCATCTAGGACCACTGGATTTTGTCATGGATAGTGAACTGAGCCAGGATTTAATCCTGCAGTCTGTCCCTAAGTCTTTTTCTCAATTTATTATTAATTATCATATGAATAAACTAAACATTAGCTTGCCTGAACTGCTGAACATACTGAAAATAATAGAGAGCCATTTCAAGGGTGGAAAGGCTCAAGTCCTTCATGTTGATAAGATCAACAAGAAGAAGGCAAAGAAGGGTTCTAAGAAAAAGATGAACCCTAAGACTAGCATCTCCAAGAAGAAGACGAAGAAGGTCTGCGCTAAAGGTACTGGTTATCAATATGGCAAGGAGGGCCATTAGAAGAAAAATTACAAGGAGTACCTTGCAACCGTGAAATCAACAAATATTACTAAAGGTTTGTATATGATATAAACTAATTTATCATTAAGTATTTTATTTTTAGATTCTTGGGTATTGGATACCACCTGTGGTTCACACATTTGTAAATTGTTATAGGATCTACAAAAAATAAAGAATCTGAATAAAGATGACTTCGAGCTGTTTGGTACTAGTAGAGAGTCCATTCAGACTGAAGCCATAGGAATCAGAATTTTGAAGTTACCTTCAGACAAAGTTTTAAAACTGAAGACCTGTTATTATATTTTAGATATTGTTAGAAATATTATTTCTGTACCATTATTATTGAAACAAGATTTTGAAATAATTACAAAGAATAATGGTTGTTCTATTTATTTTTCTAATGAATATTATAGAAGTACTTTTATTGATAATGGTTTTATATTTTTTTCACTTAATGATAATGTATTTCATATTGATAATATGAAGAAAAGAAATAGAGAGGATGTGAATGTTACATACTTTTGGCACTGTCGACTTGGCCATATAAATGAGTCAAGGATTAATAAATTATATAAAGATAATTTTTTTGATCTTTATGATTATGAATCATATGAAACTTATGAATCTTGTCTCAAAAAAAAAATGATCAAGACTCCATTTACTGGACATAGAGATAGGGCAAGTGACATTTTGGACTTAGTACATACTGACATATGTGGTCCAATGTCAACTCAAGCTAGAGGTGGATATTCTTACTTCATCATGTTTACTGATGATAGGTCAATGTTTGGATATGTGTATTTTATGAAATACAAATTCAAAGTCTTTGACAAATTTAAAGAGTATCAAAGAATGGTCGAGAAACAAACTGATAAAAATATTAAAACTCTTCGATTGGATCGAGGAGGAGAATACTTGTCCAGTGAGTTTCTCGATTATTTGAAATAAAATGGAATACTCTCTCAACAGATAACTCCTTATACTCTACAATTAAATAAAATTATGGAAAGGAGGAACCACACCTTATTAGATATGATGCGGTCCATAATCCATTTCACGGATCTTTTGTTATCCTTTTGGGGATATGTCCTCGAGGTTGCAGCATATATTTTAAATAAAGTATCTTCAAAATCTATTTCTAGCACTCCATATGAAATATGAAAAGGTAAAAGACCCAATCTTAAGCATCTTAAGATTTGGGGTTGCCCAGCTTATGTGAAAAATGTTGATGGACATAAGCTAGATGCTAGATCAGAAAAATATAGGTTTGTAGGTTATCACAAGGAGAGTATAAGATACTACTTCTATAACCCTACTCAATGAAAAGTGTTTGTTGGTAGGCATGCCATTTTCTTGGAGAAAGAGTTTGTCCAAGAAAGAGGCAGTGGGAGGTCTGTTGAACTTGAAGAAATTCAAAATCTACAATCTATTCAGGACCACCAAATAGTTCTTAACCAGATGTGCCTATTGTTGAGGTACAGCCACTACACACACCTTCTCTTTGAAGGACAAGTAGAGTGTGTATACTCAATGACAACACAACCCACATCATTGAGAATGATGATCCTACGACCTATTCGAAAGCTGTCATGAGTAGTGACTCTGACAAGTGGCTAAATGCCATAAAATTCAAAATGGACTCCATGTATGCCAACCAAATATGGACTTTGGTTGATGCACCTGAAGGTGTGATCCCAATAGGCTACAAATGGATCTTCAAAAAGAAGATTGGAGCAGATGACTAGTTAGAGACATATAAGGCCAGGCTTGTGGCAAAAGATTTCAAAAAAAAATAAGGTGTTGATTATGAAGAAACTTTTTCATCGGTAGCCATGCTCAAGTCTATTCGGATAATGTTTGCTATAGTAGCATACCATGGCTATGAGATTAGGTAGATGGATATCAAGACTGCCTTCCTCAATGAAAATCTTGAGAAAGAAGTCTATATGACTCAGCCAGAGGGATTTATCTCAAGTGGGAGAGCAAATCAGGTATGCAAGCTCAATAGATCTATTTATGGATTAAAGCAAGCATCGAGGAGATGGAACATCCATTTTAATGAGACAATCAAATCATTTAGCTTCATCAAAAATATGGATGAATCTTGTGTATACAAGAAGAATAATGGGAGTGCTATTATCTTCTTAATTTTATATGTGGATGACATACTGCTCATTGGGAATGATATCTCGATGTTGCAATCGGTTAAGTTTTGATTATCATAAAAATTTTTCATGAAAGACTTGGCTGAGGCATCCTATATACTTGGTATAAAGATTTATAGGGATAGAATGAAAAGGATGCTTGCTTGTCCCAGTCTAGATACATTGACCTGGTGTTGAAGAGGTTCAACATGGAGGAAAGTAAAAGAGGTTACTTGCCCATAGGTCATGGCATACAACTCTCTAAAAAGATGTCTCCTAAGACACCTGAAGAAAAAAATAGAATGAGTTCTATTCTTTATGCTTTGGCTGTAGGATCGATAATGTATGCTATGTTATGTACCAGATCTGATGTTGCTTATGCCTTAGGCATTGTAAGCAAATTTTAGACAGATCCCAAGGAGGATCATTGAAAAGTTGTGAAAAACATACTCAAGTACTTGAGAAGGACTAGAGATATTTTTCTGATATATGGTGGATCTGATTTAAAACTGGAAGGTTATACTGATTCTAGTTTTCAATCTGATTTGGATGATAGCAAATCGATATCTGGATATGTATTCACTCTGTATGGTGGTGCAGTAAGTTGAAAAAATTTCAAATAGCAAATGGTTACTGGCTCAGTTACTGAGGTTGAGTATATTGCTATAAGTGGACTGCTAAGGAGGCCATCTGGATGAAGAAATTCATCATAGAGTTGAGTGTGGTTCCAGGGATTAAACAACTAGTGCCTCTTTATTGTGACAATACTGGGGTAGTTGCTCAAGCCAAAGAATCAAGATCTCATCATAAATCTAAGCACATCCTAAGACAGTTCTACCTCATTCAGAAGATAGTTGAAAGACGTGATGTGATCGTGGAGTGAGTTGACATCAAGAACAATATAGTGGACCCGTTCACTAAGGCCTTATCAATGCAGCAGCTTGACCGCCATCTTGATAGCATGGGTATCAAGTATAGGAGCGATTAGCTTTATGTACAAGTGAGAGATTGAAAGAATAATATCCTACAAGCTAACTGCATATGGGATGCGATAGGATGTTTATTGTAATTTATCTTTTAGTCTCATATAATTTAATATTTATGATTAATAAAATAAGATATTTTTATTTCATTATATATTATATCTTATTTATTTTAAGATTATAATGAATCTCATAAGTTTAGGCAATAGTTTTAGGACCATGATGAGATCATACCAGTGAGACCTAATTTCTTGATAGCCCTAACCTAAAATATTTTTAGTATTTGGTACATTGAGTCAGAGATCAATGATACCAGTAAGACTGGCATGTCCTATGTATGCTCAGAAATGAGGGTGGTTGATCTCACAACCACTTGTGTGGGGACACTAATACAAGGATATGGGTGCTCATTAAAGAATGAGTTCACTGAATTGATCTACAAAAAAATATCAGATAGAGTCTTATTTACCTGTCAACTGATGATTCTCTAGTGAGAGTTGTGTAAGTTATCCTTAGACCTGAGGTCACTATGGTACTTTGTGTATATAGATCCATGTTTTGGTTCACTACCTAGCTTGGTTCTTTGATCCTTATGTGGGGTATTTTAGATATGGTGAAGTGTGCATGGAGGTTGTGAGTGATCAATAAGGGATCAGTCACTCCTAATAAGGGGAGCAAACATCCTATATGCTCTCATAGGATGATGACTCTGGAAGTCTTTGGCCAAAGTAGGATGAAAATTAGAAAAAAAATTTTAATGTATCATCAACTGAATCATCATATTTAGATCGAGATACATAAAGATAAGTGATTGATTTTGATATATTTTCATATCCACAGCTCATCTGGAATGTTGTTTGACTGAAGGATTGAATTATACAAGAACTTACCGCTAAAGGGTATTTTGATAATTTTTTATCAAAATTTCAAATCTTTTGGATCATCATGACATGTTGCTAGATATCAATCTAGACTTATAAATTCATCAAAATTAAAAGAGTTTAATTCTAGAGTCAATTTGGAAGAGTCCAAGTTGATTGGGACTCTTTGGGTGATCTAATCTCATCAGATTAGGATTACGTCGAAAGTCTTGATCCACTACTGACTAGATTTGGAACCCAATGGATCACACACTTTGAGATTTTACTTTGGCCTAATCTATTTAGAGTTTAATATAAATTCTATGGGATAATTTTATATGCTAGAATATTGTATTAATCCAAGATCCCAAATTGGTTTAGATCAAAGTGTTTGAGCTAACTTAGACTAGTTGGCTTTGACCTAATGGGATTGGGTCAATTTGGATTAGATCCTTATCCAACTTGAAAAAGTTTGAAGTGAAGAAGGAGTCTTCTACACCCACAAGAACTCACACACAAAAATAAATTCTGGCCCCCTTATTTTGGCATGTAAAGTAAAGAGTCCTTAAAGAAGGCTCTTAACTAACACATGTTATCTTAAATTTCTGATCAGAAATCCTATGTTTTGTCACCAAAATTTATTGAATTTTTTATGACACATAGAAGACTAAGAGTCCTTCTACTTTAGATAATTTAATCACCAAAAAATTTACTTGATTAATTTATTTGGCATGCGGGAAGTTGGAGTGCCAAAGGTTGGCGCCCCTTCATCCCATGTGATGTCCCCTAGTCCCCTATTTATAGGGGACACCCCACATGGATTCTAATAGTGATTTTTGCTAAAGCAAGAAGAGGGATATGATAAATATAATAAAAATTTAAAAAAAAATTGAGAAAAAAAAGAGAAAATTTTGAGTGGCAAAAGTTGGTACAAGGGTGGTGAGATTTTCAGCAAGTGTTGCTTAAGTGCCCTAGGATTTGATTTTTTTATATGTTGGAGCTAAAAATTAAATTCTAGATTATGTGAGATAGAATAGTGTCTTCTTGGTGTCGTTATGGTGATAATATCAAAAACAACTAGGCTTTGCTGTGATCATGACGCAAGTTCGAAGCCGGCAATGTTCTTGAGAAGACAAGGCTGCGGCAGCACACCGGTTGGGAAGGACTTTGGCCAACTTTCATGTGGATCATCATTAGAGGACTTTTACCTTGGGGTCTTATGAAAAACACCAACATGTCACTTTTTCATATTGGTTAAAGTATAATTTTTTATCTCTTTGCATGCTTGAATTTGCTTTGATCATGATCAGTGAAGTGATTCTAGGGTTTTGGGTTCAGCTCGATAGTTTTATTTGATAAAGCTATTCATTTGCTTGTTTTAAATTTTTTAAAAATTACTTTTTACTGCATGACTATAATCCAATAGGTTTCACATCCATAGATGAGTCCAAAGTGTGCAAGCTTTAGAGATCCATTTATGGATTGAAGCAAACATCTCAGAGTTGGAACATATATTTTGATAAGGTGATCAGAATATATGACTTTGTTAGGAACAGAAAGGAACCCTGCATATATAAGTGGGCTAATAGTTTAATAATTATATTTCTTATTTTGTATATAGATGACATTCTCTTAATCGAAAATGATGTCCCTGCATTACAGAAAATAAAAGTGTGGCTATCATCACAGTTCTCCATGAAGGATCTGAGAAAAGCAGCCTACATCCTAGGGATGAAGATCTATAGAGGTAGATCTATGAGGCTACTCAAATTCTTTCAATCTACGTACATAGATACCATGCTAAAACAGTTCAGCATGGAGAATTTCAAGAAAGGCTATCTTCCGATAGGCTAAGAAATTTTTTTTTCGAAAAGAGATTATCGATAACTCTTCAAAAGAGAGCATATGAGTAAAGCTCCATATGCTTCGATAGTGGGTTCTATTATGTACGCCATGACATGTACGAGACCAGACATGGCATACTCACTAGAGGTAGTGAGTAGATACCAGTCTGATCCAAGAGAAAACTAGTGAAAGGTTATAAATATCATTCTTATGTATTTGAGAAATATTAAGGACCAGTGGATTGTGTATAGTGAAACAAACTTGAAACTTCTGGGGTTCACTGATTTCAGCTTTCAGTCAGACTATGACGATAGCAACATTGTGTTGGATTATATTTTTATCCTAAATGGTGGAGCGATCTGTTAAAAAAATTTCAAGCGGCATACCGTGGCAGACTCTGTTTGTGAAGTAGAGTATATCGCAGTATCCTATGTTGCGAGGAAAGCTGTATGGTTGCGAAAGTTCATCTATAAGCTCAGAGTAGCACCCGCTATTGATGGCTCTATCTTATTATACTATGATAATACTGGAGCCATTGCTCAAGTCAAGAAGGCAAGATCCCATTAGCGCACTACACATATTTTGCACCGCTATCACCTTATCCAGAAGATCGTGGATCGAGGTGACATTGATCTTCAGAAGATCGATAAAAAAAAATCTGATCAATCTATTTACTAAAGCTCTCAAAATCAAAGAGTTTGATGATCACAAGTCGAAGATGGATATTCGATACTATACCAATTGGCTTTAGTCTAAGTGAGAGTTGTTGAAAAATATGTTCCAAAGCCAATTGTCAGTCTGTTGACGATTGTGCTCATCTTGTAAAATATACATAAATTTTTATTAATAAAAGTTATTGGATATATTTATTATAAATTGATCATCTTTGAACTTCTGTATTGTAATGAAGTACTTAGGACTATAATTAATTGACAAAAGAGGATTTATCGTTAAGTCCTTAAAATATTCGCGACCAAATGATATGCTATTACTAGGATGATAGCGATATCAAGTATAGGTCATTGTGTACTGTATGAGTTAGTTGTCCTCTTAACCAAAGAGTGTGGAGACACTGCTATGACATGCAGATAGAATGTAGGAGTACATTCACATCGAACGTGACCATGTGCCGAGCACTCTGCTGTCAAGAGTAGCTCGTGAAGGGTATGGGTATAAGTGTCTCTCAAATCTGAGACCACCACAGTGACTTGTAAATAACTCACTATACTTTAGTACCAGACCATCTGAATTTCTAACTCAGTGATGGAAGGATACCGAATGTAGCTAAGTACTTATCAAGTCAATGTATGAGTCATGATGGAATTAGTCCCTCCGAATTAGTAGAAAATATGCATTAGTGTATTTCAATTTAGTAAAATTCTGATCAGGATATCCATGAGATGGATTTAAAAGGTTGAAAAATAATAAGGTCAACTAAATTAGGATTGATAGTTAAACCCTAGGTCACCTTGAGCATTTGGGTCAAAAAGATGAATTATATGGTAACCATACGTCAGTAGGTTCTAAAATGCTGCTTTGCAATACTTTGACCTATCTAGTCGTCAGATCACCATTGCTAGATGGTTACATCAATTGGTATAGGAAGTTGTTTTTATGTTATTGGCTTAGTGTTAGATTTGTACCCTAAAAGTCAATTATTGGCTGATATATTATGTAATTCTAGGGCATAAACATGTACTTGTAATTATTTTATTATCAATAAAGAGTTTTTTATTCCAATCATGTTTGTGTCCATGATTTATCCTAAAAATTAATAAAGATAATTTTTATATATTTTTAAAGAGTTAAAAATTTGAGACATATATTAATTAGTAATTAATTTTTAAATGCTCCTAATCAAAGGATCCTCATGGAGGATAGTGATCAATCCATTTGAGATCGATGCATGGTTCACCTTCTTTGTGGACAGATGAGTCTCGGATCTGCATTATAGAGACACTGGGGTGAAGGTACAGGTAGTTGTTAGAAAACAATTTGTACTGAGCGTGATCAACACGAGAACCATATAGATGTCTACTCGCTCGTCAGTGGTTTTCTCAATGCTGCAGTGGTGTGAATGGTCTTTTGACCTGTGATGCCATTGGCTATTCACAATGAGGCTACTAGATTTGACTGTATGTTCTCTTAATCCCTAACCATTCGAGTCCTTGCTGTGTATGTTGGTTTCAGTAGGTTCAGGTTTACTGTTTGGAATAGGATGTACCTAGATGAAATCTATCGATCTTGATCGAAAAGGAGAAGTCCTATGCGATGTGTGAGACTAAATTCAAAAAGTTTTTGGTCAAAGCAAGTGTGAATACTGGCAAAAAAATTTCATGGGATTCACAAATGAATTCAAGTTAAGCCAATTTAGCATATGACTGACAATGGAGTCTGACAAGTTCTCCATGACCTCCATCAAGTTGGGACTCACGTTAGAAGGACTAAATTATATGATAATTATACCTAGAGATTTATACTTTTATTCTATTAGGTTGTCACTATATACTGCTAGATGTCACTGATAGATTGTGAGACTCATCGGGCATCATCTTGATGGTCGATGGCCCTTGAAGGATAAAATTAAAAATATTCCAATCCATCGAAAAGAGTTTCGATAATATTGTGATGAAGATCATAATATATCTCAGTACTAGATAGAATGAAACCTATGGGGTCACATATTAAGGGATTTAATCTCAAATTTACCAATTGGATTTGTGAAATTCAATTGGGATAGGGTTTATTGAAATCCTGTTAGGTTTGTGAGAACCATACTAGTACACCGTTAAATTTAATTCTTCTCAGAACTTCGATTTGATCAAGTCCATGGCCTTGAACCTAACCTAAATCTATTTAGATTTAATTGGACTCTTAATTGTGCACCCAAGTGAATTTGATTAGGTCAATTAGTTGGCATAATTATCCTAACATCATCTCTTCTTTATCTCCTAATTATCTTTAAGTGTGCATGTGGAATAGATGGAAGATTGGGTGCCACCTTCCTTCTCTTTTGGCAGGAATTGAGCACCAAATCCTAGAGGAGCCCGCGCCCTCTTATGTGGCATGGCATGGAGGAGAGAGAGTGGGACCACGTCCCTCTCTTATTTGGCTAGAATCCCCTTGTGGGGTGCCAAGAGTTGGCACCCCAACTACCTGACATATTTTAGATGGGTGCCTCTTGTACATGCTTAAAAGGACTGATCATATGCCATTTATATCTGATTTTAATTGGAATAAATCAGATTAAATAGGTAGAGGATTCTTATAAGATTAGAATCTACCTTTTTAAGATAAATGGGTTCCTATTTTGTGTCAGGATAGTGCTTATATAAAGGGTATGTCTTTAGGGTTTCTAGCTAATTGATTTTGGATAAAAAATCTCTTTCTCTTCCTTCTCCATGCCTCCTCTCCTCCCTCTCTTCTCTTCCATGCTCAAGAGTTGGGCATCCCCTTTTCCACACGCCATGAGGTAGTGCTTTGTGACTTCAAGAGTGAAGATCGAGGAGAAGAAGAAGAAGGCTGCTGATCAGGGAGTTGATCCTGCAGTCCAGATCAAGGTATCGATCAAAAAATTTCAAGCTAAGATTCTTCTTGGAAAGAAAAGTCTTCTACAAGAAGAAATCAGTTCGAGATTGATCCCAGTAGATGCCTATAGAGATCGGACATATGTGCGGCTCGAGCATCTATGAATCCATGATCATCAGAAGCAGTGAATATATACCTGCACCAAGGTAATAAGATCTAATCTCATATTTATTTTTAAATTTTAAATTATGTATATGTGTTTTATCCTGGACTTGGATAGGATTAGATATGATCTCTTACATGTGGGGTTAAAGGGTTTAACTTATTTTGTTTTCCACTACGTATTTCAAAAATTTTGAAATCTACACATGCTGTCTATCTGATTTTTTAACAATGGTATCAGAACTACAGATTTTGAAAATATATATGATCTAATTTTTAGATTATATCTGAGAGTTTTAATGATTTAAAATCAATTTTGTACCGATATAAGATTATACTGATAAAGGGTTTATCCTCTATATTGCAAAGGTTGCCCTAACATAATATTGATCGATTTTAAAAACTATTTTTGAAATAATTAAATCAAATCTTTTAGAACTAAAAATTAGCATATGTGATATGCTTAATTTAAGTTTAGATCTGAAATTAGAATGATTAAAAATTCATATCAAACTGATATAAGGTTGTCCTGATATAGAGTTTGCCCCCTATATTGTAAAGGTTGTCCTAGTTTGATGTGAATTGATTTTTAAAAAAATATTTTTAAAATATTTTAATCATTATTTTAGATCTAATTTTACATATATTTGATATGTATAAATTTAGTTTTAGATCTAAAATTTGATGCATATGTGATGTATTTTTATTTAGATCTGAAACTACATATATTTGATTTATGAAATTAGTTTTAGATCTGAAACAGTTTCAAGATCATAAACCACTAATTGCATACAATGAAACATAATATAAAAATTATTTTTAGATCAAAAATTATATTGTTGCATGTGGGTATGGGATGAACAAATTAGGTCTAAGTGATCAAACTATAAGATCCAATTAATTAGACCAGGCTAGAACCTATTTTTGATTTTGAACCATTGATTAAGCCTAATCGATGGAAGATTAGGATTAGATAAAAGGGGCTCAAAGTTGAGTTTAGTTGTAGTTGGTCGCATCGATTCACATTTTGATGTGAGTTGATTGACTAAAGATCAAATTTGGCTCAGTGGTTTGGGTCTATTTCAATAGGTTAACCTAATCGATTCTAATCGACTAATTTGATATCTAAGACAAGTATTTAGATGGTGGTTATTTAATTGATTTCATTGTCTGACCTGATCAATTTTAATTGGTGTCTAAATAAAGCAACGGGGGAACCCCACGCATCTTAACTTATCTGGCCATATTGGGAGATTCAGTTTTGTGTTAGGTTACTTATTGACTTGAGTTCACCCATGCCGACTAGAATGGATAGACATATTGATGTGCTGACCTAATTTAATCAGTCAGATGTCAGATCTGCTGATTTAGAAGAGATCTAAATCCAACTCTTCTCATTAAATATTAAATCTAGAGGACTTCCATCATTGTAGAGATGTAGGTGCCTTCCTGATGTTGATCGTTCTTGACTGGTTATAGTGGTTCGATTGCATCAAAAATATACAACCACTCTATTGACATTTGATGTCCTAAGGTAGAGATGGGGTTGGGCCCAATAACTGTTAGGTGAGAGTCCCAATGATGGCTTTGCCCTGATGAACAGTGGGTCTAACTTAACTAAGAAATATGTCAATAACTATTAGGTGAAGCTACAAGACTTAGAGACCAAGCTCACTGCATCTTACTTAGTGAAGTAATGGATAAAGTATTGTTCGCTCATTAGTCTGTACTCATCAATAACTGTTAGGTAAAGTGTGTATAGATTAATGGAACCGTAGTACCCACTTGAAATCAATTGCATATAGATTTCTGTTTCTTCACCCAAGGAGTGTGAGAGATTCAAGAAAATAGTGGGAGCCTTTATTTATTTTTAAAGTTTTTAAAACACATAAGTTTATAAGTATAAAATCTAACTAAAAACTGCTCTCTCTATAGATAACCATGTCGAGTTCAAACCCCTTAGCCCGAATCCTTGATATAAACAGGTTGACCGGCACCAATTACAAAGACTGGCTCTGAAATATGAAAATTATTCTAAATTCTAAAAGATTCATACATGTCCTAGATCAGAAAGTGCCTGTGTTATCTGCTCGTCCATCTGCTGATCAATGAGCTACACTTGAGAAGTGGATAGACGAAGATAACAAGACAAAGTGCTATATCTTAGCATCCATGTCCAATGATCTTAGCAACAGCATGAAGACATGAGGACTACCAGAGATATGCTAGTTCATCTGTAAAAGTTGTATGGTAAACAAAGTCGCATAGCTCGCTTTGAGATCTCTCGGAGACTTTTCAGAGTGAAGATGCATGATGGGTAGTCTGTCAATGATCATTGTCTGATAATGATTAAGGACATAGAAGAGCTTCAGAAGTTCGAAATGAACATGGACAAGGAACTATAGGTGGATCTAATCCTCCAGTCTCTTTCTAATTCATATGGGCAGTTCATCATGAACTACCACATGAATAAAATCAATGCTACTTTGCCTGAGTTATTAAATATGCTGGTGACTGCAGAGGGCACCTTGAAGAGTTCAAGGGGCACAGTTCTAGCTATGGAGCAGGCTTCCTCCAAAAGGAAGTCCTCTTTCAAGAAGAAAAAAAAGTCCACAAAGAAGCAGAAGAATAAAGCCAAGCCAAAGAAAAAAGTTCTTAAGAAGGCCGACGACAAAGGAAAGTATTTCTATTGCAACATCGAAGGCCACTGTAGGAGGAACTATTCGGCCAACCAGGTGACTGTCAAGAGTAGAAAGAAGGATGGGCCTTCTGAAGGTACATCTAAAATGCTTGTTATTAAAACTAATTTAACGATTTCTTCTTCTTCTAGTTGGATTCTTGATTCTGATTCAAGTGCTCATTTGTGCACTTCAATGCAGGATCTTGAAGAAGTTAGAGGGCTGAGGGAAGGCGAGATCACTCTTCGAATCGACAATAAAGCAAGAGTTGCTGCTATAGCCATCAAAATCTACCCTTTGTGACTACTGTTAAGATTTAGTTTGCTTTTGAAAGACTGTTACTATGAACCTGTAGCCAATAAAAGTTTGATTTCTATCTCTGTACTGGCATAGGATAATTATAATTTTTATTTCAATAAAGACATGTGTTCTATTTATTTTGAAAATAAACTTGTAGCACGTGTTTTCTTGATTGTCGGTCTTTACCATTTGCATACTGATGCAAGTATAAACATTAACGAATAAATAGTGAATGCCATAAAGTCTAAGCGATCTAGAGATAGGATCAGCCAAAAGTATCTGTGGCATCTTAGGCTAGGCCATATTGAAGAAGGCAGACTCAACAAACTGGAGAAAGATGGTCTTCTTGGATCGTTGACTTTTGAGTCTTATCCAGTTTGTGAATCGTATCTTCAAAGAAAAATGGCCAAACTACCCTTTGTGGGATAAGGGGAAAGGTCCACTGAGATATTAGCCCTGGTACACACTGATATGTGTGGTCCATTCGATGTACAAGCTAAGAGTGGCTATATTTACTTCATAGTTTTTATCGATGATTTTTCATAGTTTGGGTTTGTGTATTTAATGCACAGAAAGTCTGAATTCTTTGAAAAGTTCATAGAGTTCAGATATGAAGTATAAAAATAGATCAAAAAATCTATAAAGATTCTTCAATCAGATCGAGGAGAGAAATACCTTAGTAAAAAATTTTGGGCCTATCTCAAAGATAATGGCATAGTCCGATAGTGGATACCTCCAGGGACACCTCAGCTCAACGGAGTATCTGAAAGAAGAAATCGAACTCTATTAGATATGGTCTGGTCCATAATAAGCTTCACAGATCTTTCTGATGTTATGATCCAGGTGGTGTGTCCAAGGTCCAAGGGACCAAGGCTAAGGCCAAGGTCCATCATTCATGAGGGCTTCATGGAGGCTCTAGGGCTAGTTGGGCCCTAGGTTGAAAGGCTGTGGGCCTTTCGGGTTCTTGAGGTCTAGGTTATGTGGGCCTCAAGGGACCAACTCTTTATGGGCCAGGTCTGGGCCCAGGATAGGTGAGATTAGGTCGAGTCATGGGTGTACATGGGCTTGGGTTAACCTAATCTCCCATAGAGTTGGTCAAGGGAGTTTTGGGTTTGGGTCACTTGACCTGGTGTTTATATATACATGTACTTGTATAGGTTTGTTAAAGCCAAAAAAATAGATGACTCTTTCTCCCAAGTCTCTCTCTCTCTTCTCCCTCTCTCTCCAGCAATCTTCCATGCACCAGGAGCAAGAAACCCTAGGGTTTCTTGCCGCCAGTCCATAAAAGGAAAGAAAGGAAGGGAGGCGCTAGCCCCTTCCCCCTTGCAGCCGCCTACCAGATCTGCTCTCCCCCTCTTACAGGCACCCAAACACTAGGTCCAGGACCTAGAATCTCTTGAGAAGATGTTGGTATAAGTTTCTCTCAGATCTGGAGTTGATCTGAGGTCGTTTGAGGCACGGGTGAGATCTCCATCAACAGATCTACAAGAAAGGCTGAGTAGGACAGATCTGCGAGGTCTGTCTCCATCTATTATCTTTCCTATCTAGAATATCTCGATTTAAGATCTATGAATTGGAAGACCTCAGTCCAGGTCTGATCTGGTTGGGTACCAGATCTTGGATTTTTTAGAGGTAGTTTCAGAGGTGTTCTTCATCTATAACGAAAGGCTGACGAAGAAGACAGCAACCAGGCTGATTTCGTCGAGGGCCTTGGATCGTGTCCAGACGACTCCAGATCTATTCGTTGCTGGTTTCGCTGCACCCAAAGTCCATGGGAGGAGTCAGGATTGTGCTCCAATAGTTGGTATCAGAGCCACGATGGTGAGGAAGCGGTTCCAAGTGCGAGAAGTTGAAGATCCAAAGTGCTGAAAATTTTCAGCAAGGTACCATCAAGGTATATTCTACACTTCTTGATTTTATATTGCTTGTTTGGCTTGGATCCAGTCATGGGCAGCAATATGAAGATCGATTTCAAGAAGTTTCATGGCAAGGAGAATTTTTTCAGGTAGAAAATTTGGGTGGAGGATCTTCTGGTGTAAGCAGATCTAGATCAGACTTTGGATGAGAAACCTGAGGGAATGACAGATAGACAGTGGGCATCGTTGGAGAAGAAAGCATGCTCGATGATCAGAGGATGTTTGGCGGATGTGGCGTTGTATTTGGTGCTAGAAGAAAAGACCCCGAAGGGCCTTTGGTCGAAGTTGCACACCATGTACATGGGGAAGAATATTTGCAATAAGCTGATGCTGAAGAAGAGGTTGTACAGTCTTCAGATGCAGGAGGGATCTGATGTGATTGGCCACATTCAGAGGTTCGACCAGTTGTGCACGGAGTTGGTGAATATCAGGGTGAAGCTGGATGAGGAGGACAAATCTCTATTGCTTCTATGTTCGCTGCCCGGATCATATGATTCTTTGGTGACTACACTGCTTTACGGCAAGGAGACTCTGGAGTATGAGGACATGGTCTCGGTGCTGAGGTCTAATGAGCAGAGGAAAAAGTTGACCAGAGATTGGGCTCCCCAGGAGGATTTGGCAGTAGGGGAGAGGACAGGTAGAGGTAGAGGCAGAAGTAAATCTAGGGGGCAGTCCAAGTCCAGGAAGGGAAAGAAAGAGGTGAAATACTTCAAGTGCAACGAGTTCGGGCACTTCAAGCGAGAATGTCCATTATGAAAGAGCAAGAAGGGAAAAAGAAGTGGTTCAGAATCAGTGAGTGCAGTTGCTGGGCAGTAGGTGGAGGATGATCTACTTGTGGTATCAGATGGTCACAGGCATTACACAGACGAGTGGACATTAGACTCTGCGTGCTCACATCACTACACACCACACAGGTCTTGGTTTGCGATATACACCAAGACAGATGAGGGATCAGTGACTCTAGGCGACAATCATCCTTGCGAGGTGGCTGGGATAGGGACAGTTAGGGTGAGGATGTTTGATGGGATTGTGAGGACATTGACAAATGTAAAGCACGTCCCGGAGCTGGAAAAGAATCTGGTGTCACTAGGCTACTTGGAGCACAGTGGATACAGCTTCAGCAGTAGGGCTAGAAGCGGAGTACTAAACATCTCCAATGGAGCTATGGTAGTGATGAGAGGTAGGAGGTTGGACAATAATCTCTATCGCATGGAGGGATCTGTGGTGATCGGAGAGTCTGATGCAGCAGCTGCAGCACAGGACCAGCGGGGGGCTTACAGGATGTGGCACTACCACCTAGGCTACATGGGTGACAAGGGGCTGAGGGAGTTGAGCAGGAGAGGACTCATCTCTGATCTGGAGGATGGTGCTACAGGGGAGATCTGTGAGCCTTGCCAGATGGGAAAGCAGAGGAGAGTTCAGTTCACCATCAGTACAGCCTGCAGTGCAGCCCCTCTGGAGTTAGTACACACGGATGTGTGGGGACCAACCCCAGTTTTAGCTATGAATGGGGCCAGATACTTCATGACCCTGATTGATGATTTCTCAAAGAAGCTCTGGATTTACTTCATGAGAGAGAAGTCAGAGGTCTTCACCAAGTTCAAGATCTGGAGAGCGGAGGTGGAGAAGGAGCAGGGGAGGAGCGTGAAGTGTCTGAGGTCAGACAATGGTGAAGAGTACACCAGCAGAGAGTTTCAGGACTACTGTGAGGAGTGTGGGATCAGGAGATACTTCTCAGTTAAGGGAACTCCACAGTAGAATGGGGTGGCTGAGAGGATGAACAGAATACTTTTGGAAAAGGCACGATGCATGAGGCTGCAGGCAGGGCTTCCAAAGGCATTCTGGGTTGACACAGTTGACGCAGCCGGTTACTTGATCAATCGATCACCTCACACCAGGTTGGATGGCAGGCTTCCAGAGGAGGTGTGGTCTGGGAGGACAGTTGGGCTGGGACATCTATGGGTATTTGGGTGTACGGCCTATGTGCACATTGGAGCTGGTGAGCGGAGCAAGCTAGACGCCAGATCACTCAAGATGATGTTTCTAGGCTATCTGCGAGGAGTCATGGGATACAGGCTGTGGGATCCCTTGGAAAAGAAGGTCATCATTAGTCGGGATGTGACATTTGATGAGAAGTCAGTCCTACGGAGGTGAGCAGGCATGGAGGAGCAGCAGGAGCAGGAGGAGGTCCAGCAGGGCGCTGTTGGACAGCTTACCTCTTTTATTTTGCCTCTTGCAGGTACTACGGGAGGACATGACATTCAGGTGGAGAATCTACCTAAGGTGTCTCCATAGGTGGGGAGGACTCGGATAGATGATCGAGGCGGAGAGGTCCAACAGGAGTGAGCTGGATCGAGGACTGATATCGATGTTACCCTACACAAGCCCAAGAGGACCATCAGGCAACCGGACCGATATGGCTTCGAGGAGATGTTGTCATATGCCCTGGTGATAGTGAATGGAGACCCATATACGTATCAAGAGGCTATTGAGAGCCAGGATAGAGAGCGGTGGGTCCAGGCGATGTCTGAGGAGATGCAGTCTCTTCATCAGAACCAGACGTGGCGATTGATGCAGTTGTCACAGGGGAAGAGGCCCATTGGCTGCAAATGGGTCTACAGTCGCAAGGACAGAGTGGAGCTAGTTGAGGCCTTGGGACACCAAGGTGGAGATTGTTATGATCCAGGTGGTGTGCCCAAGGCCCAGGGGACCAAGGCTAAGGCCAAGGTCCATCATTCATGAGGGCTTCATGGAGGCTCTAGGGCTAGTTGGGCCCTAGGTTGAAAGGCTGTGGGCCTTTCGGGTTCTTGAGGTCTAGGTTATGTGGGCCTCAAGGGACCAACTCTTTATGGGCCAGGTCTGGGCCTAGGATAGGTGAGATTAGGTTGAGTCATGGGTGTACATGGGCTTGTGTTAACCTAATCTCCCATAGAGTTGGTCAAGGGAGTTTTGGGTTTGGGTCACTTGACTCGGTGTTTATATATACATGTACTTGTATAGATTTGTTAAAGCCAAGAAAATAGATGACTCTTTCTCCCAAGTCTCTCTCTCTCTTCTCCCTCTCTCTCCAGCAATCTTCCATGCACCAGGAGCAAGAAACCCTAGGGTTTCTTGCTGCCAGTCCACAAAAGGAAAGAAAGGAAGGGAGGCACTAGCCCCTTCCCCCTTGCAGCCGCCTACCAGATCTGCTCTCCCCCTCTTGAAGGCACCCAAACACCAGGTCCAAGACCTGAAATCTCTTGGGAAGAGGTTGGTACAAGTCTCTCTCAGATCTGGAGTTGATTTGAGGTTGTTTGAGGCACGGGTGAGATCTCCATCAACAGATCTACAAGAAAGGCTGTAGCAGGACAGATCTGCGAGGTCTGTCTCCATCTATCTTCATCCCTATCTAGAATACCTTAATTTGAGATCTATGAATTGGAGGACCTCGATCCAGGTCTAATCTAGTTGGGTAGCAGATCTTGGATTTTTTAGAGATAGTTTCAGATGCATTCTTCATCTGGAACGAAAGGCTGACGAAGAAGACAGCAACCAGGCTGATTTCGTCAAAGGCCTTGGATCGTGTCCAAACGACTCCAGATCTATTCGTTGCTGGTTCTGCTGCACCCAAGGTCCGTGGGAGGAGCCAGGATCATGCTCCAACACCTGACATCCTTTGGAGACATGTTTTGCTTACTGTGATTTATCTTTTAAATCAGATTCCCTCTAAATCCATTCCTACCATACAATATGAATTATGATATGGTAAGAAGCTAACTCTTGAGTATCTTAAGATTTGGGGATGTCTGGCCCATGTCAAGCGACAACAGGCTAGCTCTTTTAGGGCTCATTTTATAGGGTATCCTAAGAAAACCATAGGATACTACTTTTATCTTCCTGAGGATCACAATATGATTGTGAGCCATCATACCATCTTCATGAAAAAAGAGTTTATCCAAGATGGAGGTAGTGGGAAGAAGATTGAACTTGAAGAGAAAGTCTCTGAAGAGCATCGAGTTCAGGAATCTGAACCTAGTACTGAGCCAGTAGATGTGATACCTCCTCCACCTCATAAATCAAGTAAGATTTCTCATCCTCCTAAAAGGTACTTAGGTATTCTTACATAGGATTTAGAGGAAGCATTCCTTGTGGGAGATAGAGACATTAGGAATAATCCCAAAACCTATAATGAGGTAATGTTAGATGTAGACTCCGAGAAATGGATGGATGCGATGAAGTCAAAAATTGACTCCATGCATTCCAACCAGGTTTGGTCCTTAATAGATCCACCTGAAGCTATTGTACCTATTGGGTGTAAATAGATTTACAAAAGAAAGATTGGGTTGGATGGTAAGGTAGAGACCCATAAGGTAAGGCTAGTCGTGAAAGGTTACAGTCAATGCGAAGGCATTGACTATCATAAAATCTTTTCATCCGTAGCCATGCTGAAATTCATCCGTACTCTACTTGCTATAGCAGCATTTCATGATTATGAAATTTGATAGATGGATGTGAAATCTACCTTCCTAAATGGATATCTTGAGGAAGATATCTATATGGAGCAGTCTCTGGATTTCACGTCTAGTGATAGTAATCACAAGGTCTGCAAGCTGCAAAGTTTCATATATGGACTTAAGCATCTCAGAGTTGGAACACTCGCTTCAATAATATGATCAAAATATTTGACTTCATCAAAAATGAAGAGGAGCCATATGTGTACAAAAAAGTCAGTGGGAGCACTGTCATATTCCTTGTATTGTACATGGATGACATCCTCCTGATTGAGAATGATATTTTCATGCTGACATCGGTCAAAGTATGGTTGTCGAAAAAGTTCACCATGAAAGATCTAGGAGGAGCTTCCTATATTATTGGTATAGAGGTCTGTTAAAAAATATGTCCCAAAGCCAATCATCAGCCTGTTGATGGTTGTGCTATTTGATGTACTTATATATGAATTAATTAATAAAATATTTATTTGATAATTTTAATCATAAGCTTGTACATCTTCTACATCGAACTTCTGTGTTATGATGAAAGTTCTTAGAACTATTTTAAATCGATAAAAAAGAATTTATCGTTTAGTCCTTAAATGAGTTTGCGATCAAATGATATGCTATTAATAGGACGATAGATATATCGTGTAGGTCGTTGTGTGCAATATAGGTTGGTTAGCCTCTTAACCAAAGAATATAGAGACACTAGTATGGTATGCAAATAAAATATAGGAGTATATTTTACTGAACGTGACCAACTTTGGAGCACTCTGCTATTAAGAGTCACTCTGAAAGGATATGGGTATAAGTATCCCTCCGATCTGAGATCACCATGGTGACTTACAAGCAACTCACTATGCTTGGTGTCGGACTACCTGAATTTTTAATTCAGGATCGAAAGATTTTTGGGCATAGTCAAGTACTTGTGAAGTTGGTGCATGAGTCAAGATAGAATTGACCACTCCAAGAGATTGGAGAGAATACTTTGTATTTTAATTTAGTAAGATCTTGACCAGGGCAATCTTTATGAGGAGTCATAAGATTTATCAGGTTGAGACACATAATGGATGTATTATTAAGAGTTGATAGTTTAAACTCTAAGTCATCCTGGCATCAAGGGTCAAAGGGATGAATTATATGATAACTATATTCATATAGGTTCTTAAGTATTGCTTTGCATACATTCGACCTATCCAGATGTTGGGTACCATTGCTAGATAGTTACTCTGATTGGTATAGAAATCAGTTCCTATGCTACTGGCTTAGATTCGATCCTATGGGGTCATACACATTAGAAGTTTTTCTCCGATCATATGGCTAATCTAAAGAGTCCCAATGGACGGGGACTCTGGTGAAGAGTTCTACTAGATGGAGACTCTATAAAAGAGACCCACTAGACTTGGACTCTATCATTAATGAAGGATTAATTAGTGATTAGATCACTAATTAACTCAATTTGATTGAGCATTAAAGTCTAGATCAAGTTTGATTGAATTAGATTCAATCAGATCAAGTCTGATTAGGTTATGAGATGATCTAATCGATATGGGAGAAATGATCCTGATTTGATCAGATCTATGACTCAATTAATTTATTAATTTGATCAAATTTAATTAAAATTGTAGGAGCCTAATTAGATTAGGTTCATCATATTTTATTTGGGTCTAATTGGATTGGATTTGAAAGAAATCCAATGGGTTAAACCCTAGAGTCCCAAATGAGTGGGATTCTCTCCCTTATGCCTCCCAAATTGTCTCACACCTTTTCTCACCGCACAAAATTAGTTAATATATAAGAAAATTAGAAAATAATCCTTCTTTTATCATATATTAAGGATAAGAATTGATTGATTTTGATTTGAATTTAAATTAGTTTGAATTTCAACTTAAAACCTTATTCATATCCTTCCACACATTGGCAGCTTCTGAAGGTGCCCATTGTGTATGAGAAAAAGAAGTCTTTCCAATTGATTTTTATGCCTAATTTTCTTTGGTAAGTTCATCTTTAAGTTAGATAAGGGTGAGAAAAAGTTAGAGTTAAATTAAAATTTAAAATGGTTTGAATTGCAATAAAATCCAGTCCTTATCCTATCTTATCTGGTTTATGCGACAATCATAAAAAGATCATATTTTTGTTGTGCCAAACTAAGAGACCTTTTCACCATAAGATACCAGAGAGAAAGTGGGACAAAAATATTTTTTTGAGATGTGAGATTTGGGTGGGTTTCAATCTTTCTTGGTGTGAACAAAAGAGGAGACCATTCTCCTCTCGGGTGACAGACCTAGAACTGTTCTAGATTTTTGGATGAGAAAAAAATCAAAAAGAAGAGAGTCTTTATCTAATTTTTCTCTATCATCCAGCATCCTCCTCTAATCTATCTTTGACATCAAAAAGGTTTGAGGCAATCAAAGAAGAAGATCAAGTCAGATCTACCATCAGAAGCCGACTGTGCGAGCTAGCACTCTCGTGGAGGGCTGATCGGTTCGAAGGGCTTCATGTGGATCATCCGTAGAGGTCGGACACTTATGCTGCTGTGAGCAATCAGAAAAAACTTTTAGATCTATATTCTTGATCATGGAGTTTGACCACCCATGCTCAGGTATTGGGTTTGAAATCTTAGAAGTGGTAGATTAGATCTATTACTAAATGCTATTTTTGGTTCACATGCTTGTCATTTTAGATTTAGATTTTTATGTTTATAAATTTATATCATCAATCTATTTGTAAGAGTTTTAAGATTAGATCTTATATATATAATTATAGATTAAATCATTTAATCTAATGTTCTTCCACTGAAAATTTTTTGCAATGCATATATGAAACCCCTGTGCATCGCAATAGTGGTATTAGAGCCACGGTTCGATATGACATGATATTATATGTATTTAGATCCATAATTTAATATAGATTAGATCTCATATATCATATTTAGATCTAAAATTAATTATAGATCTGATCACACAAACTGATATAAGGTTGTCCTACTATAAAGTTTACCCCTTATAGTGCAAAGCTTTTTCTAGTTTGTACTGATCTTTATAAAATTTGATTTTAATTTAAAGTATATAAAATTTATTTATGATGATTATTATCTGATTTTGGTTTGATCAAAATATAATAATCAAATCTAAAATAATTCAAATTATATTTAAATTATTTAGATTAGATGATCTGAGTAGCGAAGTAATTGGATCGGGTTTGTCACCAGACTGTTCGGTCATAGGAGGTAATAGAGATTAGATCTCTCTTTTTTTATTCAATTGGGTCCTCTTATAATGTGTAGGGATGCCATTGTGACTATATTCCATGAAGATGAATGCGAAAAGAAAACTTTACTTTTCTCAAAATCCTAAGATTGTGTATAAAATATATTGTATGAAAAGTAGCTGCATCTAATCTTTGAAAATAAAATCTAGAATCATGAACATATTTAGAATAGTTATAAAATGATTTATGATTGATTTTATTACTATTTATGTAAAATTATTTTGATCTAAAATTAATGTAATTGTTGTAGTTCGCCTGTTGAATTGACTCAATATTATTTGGGTTGACTCAGGATCCTGGTTCCTCAACTTAATTTTTGTTAAGCTGACTCATTATTATAGGCTAAAAATTATGATTAATAATTTATTATCAATGAGTCAACTAAGTCTTGAAACTTAGTCGACCTATTATGATGAGTAGGCTCAATCCAAAGGTGAGCCGATTCAAGTTTCAGATTTAAATGATTGTATATAAAATTAATTATAAAAATATTTTATAAAATTTTAAACTATTTTCAAATACCGAACCCCTACCCACAATCTCAAACTTAATTGAGAATTAAGTTGAACCTATTAGATCTAGAATTATGAATTAAAGATCTAATGTCATTCGCATAAAATATGGGTGATGGGTTTATGGGTTAGCTTGATCAGGTCCTCCTAATTAGGTTAGACCTAAAATTAAAATCAAAGATCAAATAGATTAAGAAGAGAAATTAGATTAAATCAGAATTTTTTTAGAGCCAATACAATAGTTGTAGTTGGTCGAGTCCATATCTTTGATTAGATCCAAATGGACTTTGATCTTAAGCTCAGCAGTCAAACCCAAATCCATAAGTAGATCCAGTTGAAATCGATTAATCAGGTGGTGTCTCAGGTAAGTTTGGTAGTCTTGATCGGTGGTCATTAATTGGGAGCTACTTGCATAAATTGAGAGCATGATGAGTTAATGGCATATCCCTCCTATCGATCTCACTTACCTGGCCAACATGGTGAATCAACTTTTGATCATATCACTTAATGATTAGGGTTGACCCATGCTTACTAGAAAATCAGTTCGACTGATTTAGGTGCCCCTAGTTCGACTTGTCTTTATCCTCGACATGACTTGGTAAAGTTAGTGGAGGATTGATGACTCATCAGTTGGACCCACTTGTTTCTAGTCCATCTTGATCTGATTTGGTGAAGTCATTGGGAGGATTGAGATTAGTTGGTCTATGTATTTAATTCTGATAAATTATGTTAACTAAATTCTCTAAATTATTAGGTCTATAAAATGAGCTAGTTATGGTGATAACTAGATCATAGCCTTTCATTAAGGTGAATGATAATGGATCCATTATTTCTGATTGACATTGCAGGTGCCATCCATTTGATATTTTTTTAAATGATAAAATTATTATTTATCATATGATGACTCTATTGTACTATCTGATAAATAGTTGGATTGGTTGAGCCATACCCGGGCCTGATTATTCATTAGTTAGAATCACTAAGTAGATTCATGTTAATGGTTGGACCTAACCAGGATTTTCAGTGGAGGCCCATCGCCTACTGAAATGAAATCTGGAGCAAAACTAATTACTAAAAATTATTTAAAAAAATAATTGGTTGAGAACCTACCCATAGATGCATATGGATTGGCTGAGCCATACTCGAGCCTGTATGCAGTCTGTGTGGATTCTAATACTCGCTAAGAAATTAAGATAATTCTTTGAATTGAAGGTAGAGGCTATAAATTCATATAAAATAGTAGAAGAACTTTTAGACTAAAGTTCATATCTTTAAGCTTGATTAATTCATATACTAATTAGGTTTGTATTTTCTTTTTTTTCAAAAATAATTAATAATTTATCGCTCCACTCACTATTTGATAGTGATGAGCTTATTGGATCCAACTTCGATAGCCAGTATCGAAAGTTGAATAATGGTCTTGAGCCTAATCTAGCTAAAAAATTTTGGACTGAATCGAGTCAAGCAGACTATGACCTAAATAGGCTAAAAAGAAACGAGCAATTAGTTACTGATCAAGGTGCTTATATGATAATACCTTATAATTTCTCCATATGTGACAGTATTACCTGGATATTGGATATTGAAAGTTCAGTTCACATATGTAATTTATTACAAGGACTTCAAGTTAGTAGAAAATTTAAGAATAACGAGAGATTTCTAAATATGGGAGATGAAAGTTAAGTTCCAATCCGGGCTTTAGGAGTCGTCGAGCTTGTTTTCAAGTCTAATAGTGTCATTTTAAGTGATTGTCACTATTGTCCATCTTTCTTGATGAATATAATTTCTGTTAGTCTTTTAGTCAAAGATGGTTATAATTTATCAATAAAGAATGATTATTATGATATCATTATGAATGATGTTACAATAATACAAGGATAATTAAGAAATGGCATCTATGTAATGTCACAGCCTATGAGTGTAATGTACACTCCAAATAAATATTCAAAGTTAGAAAATGTCACAAATACCTACTTTTAGCATTGCAGGCTTGGTCATATTAACAAAAGCAGGATAAACAGATTAGCACAAGAGGGTATCCTCAAAATCAATGATTGTAAATTATTGTCGACCTGTGAGTCTTGTCTTCTTGAAAAGATGACTAAGTTATCTTTTACTGAAAAAGATGAACGAGCTAGTGAAGTTCTAGGTCTAATACATAGTGATGTTTGTAGACTTATGAACATTAATGCTAGAGGAGGGTATAGCTATTTCATTACGTTCATAGACGACCCATCTAGGTATTGGTATGTCTACTTGATGAAATACAAGTCCGAATCGTTTGAAATGTTCAAACGATTTCGTAATGAAATAGAGAAACAAACTAAAAAATATATTAAAACTCTTTGGTCTAACCAATTAGGTGACTACTTTTTCAATAAATTTCTAACATATTTTGGAGAGAATAAAACTCTCTCATAATAGACTCCTTTAGGGACACCACAGCATAATGGTATCTCAGAAAGAAGGAATCGAACCTTGTTGGACATGGTTCGATTAATGATGAGGTTTGCAAGTCTGTCGATCTTCTTTTGGGGATATACACTTGAGACAGCCTATTTTGTGCTCAATAATATTTCGAACAAGTCAGTTAGTAAAACATCATATGAGATATGGTCAGGACATAGGCCAAACCTCACTTACCTTAAGCTCTAGGGGTGTCCGGCTTATGTCAAATGATTACAAACTGACATGCTCGGACCTGAGTCTGATAAGTATAATTTTGTAGGGTACCCCATGTGGGGAAAATTCAGTAGAAGGGTAAAATGATAATTGTAAAACTTTTTCAAAATTATGATTTTATAGTAAAAAAATATTAATTAATTTAATTAATTAACATAAATTTATCCTACACTAGGATCTAAATATGATATATAGCATGCATTCATTTAAATTTAAAATTCAAATTCGAACAGTAAACACTTTACTATAATGTGTTCAGAATACAATACCTTTGTGCGGGTAGTAGATCGCCACAATCTGATCACTGTCAGGAGAGTCTGGTCATCGTGATGCAGCCACACAATGTGTCTGGCCTCTACAGATCATCCACACGAAGCTCCCTATCTGATTGACTCCTCACGAGTGCTAGCTCATTATAGAGCCCTTTTGATGGTCGATGCTGATTGAACTCTTTCGATCGATGTCTGTTGATTCTTTGGATACTTCGAATCATTAGCAGACATGTTTGAGAGGATTTTGAAGATCTTTCTAAAATTTGGTGGGCTCACGACACTCATAGCTCACCTTCTTAGTTCCCGAACTCCAAGCTGAAACCCTGAAGAACTCACTGAAACCCTACGCATATTTTTTCTTTCTTTTCTTTCTTTTTCTCTCAAAAGGATATTGACCTTCACCTTGCACACAAGGATTCCTCACACCCAGATTTTCTCTTCAAAATTTTTTTTGCACACACCCCACTCTTCTCCTCCTTTTAAAACAACAACCAAGGTCTTATCCACGTGAGAGGATAAAGATGAGTAATTGCACATTTGAATTCAAATCAAATTTTGAATTCAAATGGAAACTAATTTATCCCTATCCACTAATGGTGTGAGAAGAGGAGGGCGTGGCTTAATTTGTGTGTGAGTGATTTCATGAGAAATATTTTCTCGTGTAATAAATGAGGCGCTAAAAGAGGATAAGGTCAAGGCGCTAAGATTGGCTGCTCATTCAAATTTAAACTTTGTTTTGAATTTGAATGGCCAACCAATCATCCTTATCCACTCATTTGGTGCATTAAAGTAGGGCGTGAGGAGGGCTTTGCATGAGGAAAAATTCATGAGAACTTCCTTCTCATGAATTCAAATGGGCGTAGTGGAAGTGAGGTGGCGCAGGGAGAATGAGTCAAGGTGGTTTCATTATTTAAACTAACCTAATTGAACCAAATAAGTTAGGCCCAATTAGACTAATTTAAATACAATAAAATTAGGCTTAATTAGGCTCAATAAAATCCTAATCAAATCAAGAATTGATTAAGCCCAACCCCTGATCAAATCAGAGACCAAACCATCTCGACGATTAGGTCAACTCTTAACCTAATCGGGTCAAACCCAACTGAATCCAATTCAATTGGACTTGATCCAAAAATAATTACTCAATAAAATTGAGTTAATTAGCAATCAAATCACTAATTAAACCTCTCATAAATATTGAGTCCAAATTTGATGTGTAATCAGGCATCAGAATTCATCGATATGTAACCCTGATCGAAGAGTCCCAAACCACTAGGACTCTTGACCCAGTACCCAAAATGTGTGGGACTCATGATCAGAGAATCCTAATTCTCGATCACAGAGTCCCAGACACATAGGACTCATAGTCCACGAGCATTAGGACTCTTCATCAGCCATCAGATCAGATAGGAACCTTTAATGTGTGTGACCCCGCAGGTTCGAACCTAAGCCGGTAGCATAGGAACCAATTCCTGTACTAATCGAAGTGACCATCTAGCAATGGTACCCGATGACTGGATAGTTCGAATAGTTGCAATCGCAATACTCAGAACCTACGTGAATATGGTTACTGTATAATTCATCCTTTTGACCTCTGTGTTTAGGACGACTCAGGGTTAAACTGTCAACCCTGATTAGATCATCCGAATCGTGCTCAACTCAAACAAACCTGTGACTCCTCACAAGGACTACCCTGGCCAAGGTTTTGCTAAATTGAAACATGACTGTACACAGCTCCTAAACTGGAATGGTCAATCCTATCTTGACACACTCACCGAGAAGTCAAGTACTTGACTACACCCAGCAGCCTTCCGTCACTGAATTAAATTTCAGGTAGTCCAGTGCCTAAGTGCAGTGAGTTGCTTGCAAGTCACCTAGCGGTCTCAGGTTGGAGGAATATTTATATCCATATTTCATCGAAGCAAATCTTGACAGCAGAAATAGCTCCAGAGTCGGTCATGTTCAGAGCAGATGTACCCTTACATCTCACCTGTATGCCATACCAGTGTCTCCACACTCATTGGTTAAGAGGACAACCAACCTATATGACACACAATGACCTATGCTTGATAAACATTATCATCCTTGGTAACAACATATCATTTGATCGCGAACAGATTTAAGGACTAAATGATAAATCCTCCTTTGTCGAGTGTAAATAGTCCTAAGGACTTCACCACAACATAGGAGTTCATTAGAAGATGAAACATTTTGTGATGAAAAATACCAAAATATTTTTTATTAATTCATAATTCATGTACATATATAAAAATGAGCACAACCGTCAACAAGCTGACAATTGGCTTTGGGACACTATTCTCAACAATCTCCCACTTGGCCTAAAGCCAATCGATGCAATATCTAATACCCATCTTCGACTTGTAGTCGTCGAACTCCTTCACCGTAATGGCTTTAGTGAATGGGTCGGTCAGGTTTTCCTTTCCATCGATCTTCTGAAGGTCGACGTCATCTTGATCCATAATTTCTCGGATGAGATGGTAGCGGTGCAGAATATGCTTCATCTGCTAGTGTGCCTTGGGTTTCTTTGCCTGAGCAATGGATCCAGAGCTGTCATAGTAGAGCAGAACTGGACCAACAAGGGAGGGTGCTACTCCGAGCTCGATGATGAATTTTCTCAGCTACACCACTTCTTTGGCAGCATCTGATGTAGCGACATACTTTACCTCGCAAACTGAATCAGCCACTGTGTGTTGCTTGGAACTCTTCCAGCAGATAGCCCCACCATTAAGGGTAAAAATAAATCCTGACACACTTTTTCTGTCATCATGATCAGACTGGAAACTAGAGTCTATAAACTCTATAAGTCTCAAGTCCGATTCACCATAAACAAGCCACTGGTCCTTAGTATTTCTTAAATACTTTAGGATGGTTTTAACAACCTTCCAGTGATTCTCCCTTGGATCAGATTGGTATCTACTCACTACCCCTAGTGAGTATGCCACATCTGGTCGTGTACATGTCATGGTGTACATGATAGATCCCACTACCGAAGCATATGGAATCCTACCCATACGCTCTCTCTCTTGAGGTGTTGTCGGACAATCCCTCTTCGAGAGAGAAATTCCATGGCCTATCGGTAGATAGCCTTTCTTAGAATTCTCCATGCTGAACCTCTTCAGCATAGTATCTATGTACATAGACTGGGATAAACCAAGCAACCTTTTAGATCTATCCCTATAGATCTTCATCCTTAGGATGTAGGAAGCTTCTCCCAAATTCTTCATGGAGAACTATGACGACAGCCAAATCTTTATTCCCTGTAATGCAGGGACATCATTCTCGATTAAGAGAATATCATCCACATACAACACAAGAAATACCACTACTGGACCATTAACCCACTTATAAATGCAGGACCCTTCTCCGTTCTTAACGAAGTCATACATCTTGATCGTCCTATCAAAACGTATGTTCCAACTCCGGGATGCCTGCTTAAGTCCATAAATGGACCTCTGTAGTCTGCACACCTTATACTCATCAGTGGATGTGAATTTTTCAGGTTGTATCATATACACCTCTTCATCCAGCTCTCCGTTTAGGAAAGCTGTCTTCACATCCATCTGCCAGATTTCATAGTCCAGATGGGCAGCTATCACAAGCATAATCCGAATAGATTTGAGCATTGCCTCAGGAGAAAATATCTCATCATAGTCTATACCATAACATTGACGATATCCCTTGGCAACCAGACGGGCTTTATAGGTTTCCACCATTCCGTCTGCGCCCCTCTTCCTCTTGAAGACCCACTTACACCCTACAAGTTTTACTCCTTCGGGTGGGTCAACCAATGTCCACACATCGTTGACCTTTATGGACTCTATTTTGGATTTCATAGCCTCTAGCCATTTATCAGAGTCAGGTCTCTACATTGCATCCATGTAGGTGATCGGATCCTCATCATTTTCATCAAGTTCGATAGGATCTCCATCTCGGACCAAGAAACCATAGTATCTGTCCGGTTGACATGGTACTCTACCAGATCGCCTTAAGGGTGTATCAACAATGGGTTCCAGATTTGGTCTAACCAAATCTAGTTCAGGTTTAGCTACTTGTGTCAGTTTTTCCACCTGTCGAACTTTCTCAAGTTCGACCTTAGAGGCAATAGTTCCTTCACCAAGGAACTCTTTTTCTAAAAAGATTGCCTTAAGGCTGACAAACACCTTTTGCTCATCAACTAGGTAGAAATAATACCCTTTGGTCTCTTTTGGGTACCCTATGAAATTATACTTGTCAGACCTAGGTCCAAGCTTGTCCGTAATTAAACATTTAACATAAGCCGGACACCCCCAAACTCTTAGGTGCAAGAGTACTGGCTTACATCCTATCCATAACTCATATGGCGTTTTGGTTACAGACTTACTCGGAACCCTATTTAGAAGGTAACAAGCCGATTTGAGCGCATATCCCCAGAGGGAAATCGGCAGACCAGCAAACCCCATCATGGATCGGACCATGTCCAACAAGGTCCGATTCCTCCTTTCAGACACACCATTATGCTGTGGTGTTCCAGGAGGAGTCCACTGAGAGAGAATCCCATTCTCTCCTAAATATGTCAAAAACTCATTGGAAAGGTATTCACCTCCTCGATCAGATCGAAGAGTTTTAATACACTTTTCAGTTTATTTTTCTACCTCATTTCAGAATAGTTTGAACATTTCAAACGACTCTGATTTATGCTTCATTAAATAGACATACCCATACCTCGATAGGTCATCTGTGAAGGTTATAAAGTAGAAATATCCACCTCTTGCACTTGAGCTCATGGGTCCACATACATCAGAATGTACCAAACCTAAGAGTTCATTGGCTCGCTCACCTTTTTCAGTAAAAGGTGATTTGGTCATTTTACCAAGAAGACAGGACTCACAGGTTGGAAGTGATTCACAATCACCTACTTCAAGAATTCCTTCTTGAGCCAACCTGTTTATCTTGTTCTTATTGATATGACCTAACCTACAGTGCCAAAGGTAGACTTCTGACACATTATCTATTCTAGGGCATTTACCGGAGGTTTGAACTACATTAACAGGTTGTGATAGAAAGTAAATTCTATTATTAAGTTGTCCTACAAACATTGTAACACCATTCAAAATGATATTGTAAATATTTTTTTTTATTAAAAATTGATAACCGTTCATGGCCAAAAGGCCTACAAAAATAATATTTAATAAAAAGCTTGGACAATAGTGACATTCACTCAGAATTACGTTTCGAGAATTGATTACAAGGTTCATGATTCCTAATGCTAGAACTGAAATTTTGCTTCCATCTCCAATGTTCAGGAATCTCTCGCCTTCATCAAATCTCCTACTGACCTGCAGACCCTGCATCGAATTACAAATATGATAAGGGCTTCCGGTATCCAATACCCAGGCAGTAGTATCACAAATGAAAAAGTTGCAAGGTGTTATCATATAAGTACCTTGCTTCTTCTTCGGCCTGTTCGGATCCAGGGAAGCAATGTATAGAGGATAGTTCCTCTTCCAGTACCCCTACTTCTTGCAAAAGAAGCACTACATCTGGCTCTAGTCGGGCTTGTGCTTCTTGGTCTGACCTTGTGCAGACGTCCTAGCATGCAGCTGCACCTTCTTATTCTTCTTCTTCTTGTTCTTCTTCCCTTTCTTAAAGGATCGACGACCAGAAGAAGACCCTCCCACAACATTCACCGACTCCTTATGGAGCTGGTGATCCTTCTCAATGTTCTGCAGCAACCCCAACAAGCCGTGGTAGTTCATTGCAGGCTTTGTCATTCAAAAATGAGTAAGGAAGGAAAGGAAGGACTTGGACAGAGAATTAAAGATCGCATCCTTACCGAGCTGCTCGTGCAGGGGAAAACCCAGTTTACTTAGGCGCTCAATCATTTCGATCATGTACAGTACATGATCAGTGACTAAGGCTCCATCCCTCATCTGAGCATTGAAAATGGCACAACTAGTTTTGTGCCTTTCAACATCGTCAGGCGTGCCAAAAGAGTCGTTCAACATTTGAAGCATCTCCTGTGGCTGGGCGTTCTCGAACCTGCGGCTGAACTCATCATTCATTGCCGCCAGCATTATGCATCGGACGTTGGTGCGATCGTTGAGCCACTTCTGGTAAGTGTCTCGGACCGTCCATCTAGTGTTCAGGGCTGGCTCCTCAGGTGCCGGATCCATTACTACATAAAGGATCCGCTCATGCTCAAGGATGATTTTTAATTTTCGATACCAGCTATCAAAATTAGGTCTCATGAGCTTGTCATTATCTAATAATGATCAAAGCGACAGGGTAGTGGCCATAGCTGCATAAAGAAAAATCAGACCTATATTAGTACACAAATTATTAATACTAAAGATTTGGACTTTAGTCTAAAGTTTTTTCTAGTATTTTTACAAATTGGTAGCCTCAACCTCCAATTCGAAGAATTATTTTAATTCTTTAGTGGGTACTAGAATCCACACAGACTACACACGAGCCCAACTTTGGTTGGTCAACCCATGTGCATCTACGGGTAGGTTCATAACTAGTTGTTTCTCTAAACAACTTCTAGTAATTAATTTTGCTCCAGAACCTAATCAGTAGGCTTTGGCCTCCACTGAAAAAATTTGGTTAGGTCCAACCATTAACATGATTTGATTTGATGAATCGGATCAATAAATGATCAGGCTCGACTTTGGCCGGCCAACCTGACCACCATCAGAAAGACTCAAACCAAATTATCATATTATGAATGATAATTCCATTAGTCAATAAGCACCAGACCTTTGGGCCTCCAATGATTATTAAACTAATGGACTCATTATCACTCACTTAATGGGAGGCTATGACTTAGTTATCAATATAACTTAATCATTTTTAGGGACTTAATAATTTTTGAGGATTTTATTAAAGGATAAATGAGAAGAAAATATCCAGTCAATTTCAATCCTCCCACTGACTTCATCAAGTCAGATTAAAAAAGATTTAATTAAAGCTGGCATTAGGAGCACCTAAATCAGTTAAACTGATTTACCTAATGACATGGGTGAGCCCTAATCACCAAGTGATCTAATCAAAATCTAATTCACCAGGTTGGCCAGGTAAGAGAGATCAGTGGTGGGGATAAGCCATTAACTCGTCAGAGATCGAATCACTGCGAGTAGCTCCCACTTAAAAACCACTGGTCAAAATGCCAAACGTACCTTAGACACCAACCGGTTCATTAGTTTTAATTTGATCAACTTATTAAATAGGGTTTCACTGCATAGCCATGAATTAAGTCCATCTTGGTCTAGTTAAAGACATGAACCCATTCAACTACAACTATTGGAGTTGAGTCTAGAGTATCCTTGACCTAATCTAATTCAAATTTTGATTAGATTTGACCAATTACTCTAATTTAGTCCATTTCTTTAAGCTAACCTTAGGTCTAACCCTATTATGGACCTAATCCATCTAACCCATTGACCCACAAGTTTATGCAATTGTCTTAGGTCTTAATTCACAATTCTAGACCTACTAAACAATACTTAATTCTTTTAATTAAGTATTTGGGCTGGTGGGTCAGGGTTTGATATTTTGAAAATAATTTTCAAATTTGAAAGGTTTTATTTTTTGTTCACCAAATATGTTGACTCATTTCACAAATAGATCAATACATTTCATAAATAGCAATCCTATTGCTAATTACATAACTGAAAATAACTCAATCAAAATAAATCATGAATATTCCTTTAGATCTAATCTAACACATTCATGATAAATTTCATAATTGAACCTTTACAATTAATTTCTTTTGCTGTTTCATCTGCATGAGATATAATTGCAGCGGCACCCCTACCGCCATAGGAGACCCCATCGAATGGGAGGAGAGGACCTTTAAACCCTACTTTTCTCCTATGACCGGATGGCCATGGCAACCAATCCAATTCGATTACTTGCTACTTGGATCAAGTATATCTAAATATACCAATTTTAAAATTTAAATTTCAAATTTCAAATTTCAAATTTTAAATTTTTAAATTTCAAATTTCAAATAAATTTTAAATTTCAAATTTTTGAATTTCAAATTTTGAATTTTAAATTTTAAATTTCAAATTTGAAATTTCAACCAAATTTCAAATTTCAAATTTTAAATTTCAAATTTTTGAATTTTGAATTTTGAATTTCAAATTTCAAAATTTAAATTTCAAAGTTTTAAATTTTGAATTTCGAACAACTTTCAAAATTCAAATTTTAAATTTTGAATTTTAAATTTGAAATTTAAACTTTTAGATTACAACTTAATCTACACATGCAAATTCATATATCATATCTTAGAACCCGCTTTGATACCATTTATGGAGAAAATTCAGTGCAGGGGTAAAATAATAATTTTAAAACTTTTTCAAAATTATGATTTTATAGTAAAAAAATATTAATTAATCTAATTAATTAACATAAATTTATCCTACACTAGGATCTAAATATGATATATAGCATGCATTCATTTAAATTTGAAATTCAAATTTGAACAGTAAACACTTTACTGTAATGTGTTCAGAACACAATATCTTTGTACGGATAGTAGATCGCCACAATCTGATCACTGTCAGGAGAGTCTGATCATCATGATACAGCCACACAATGTGTCTGACCTCTGTGGATCATCCACACGAAGCTCCTGATCTGATCGACTCCTCACGAATGATGGCTCGTTGTAGAGCCCTTTCGACGGCTGATGCTGATCGAACTCCTTCGATCGATGTCGGTCAATTCTTTGGATGCTCTAGATTATCAGTAGATGTGCTTGAGAGGATGTTGAAGATCTTTCAAAAATTTGGTGGGCTCACGACACTCATAGCTCACCTTCTCACTTCCCAAACTCCAAGCTGAAACCCTGAAGAACTCACTGAAACCCTGTGCATATTTTTTTTTCTTTTCTTTCTTTTTCTCTCAGAAGGATATTGACCTTCACCTTACACACAAGGATTCCTCACGCCCAGATTTTCTCTCCAAAATTTTTCTTGCACACACTCCACTCTTCTCCTCCTTTTAAAACAACAACCAAGGTCTTATCTACGTGAGAGGATAAAGATGAGTAATTGCATATTTGAATTCAAATCTAATTTTGAATTCAAATGAAAACTAATTTATCCCTATCCACTAAGGGCGTGAGAAGAGGAGGGCGTGGCTTAATTTGTGCATGAGTGATTTCATGAGAAACATTTTCTCGTGTAATAAATGGGGCACTAAAAGAGGATAAGGTCAAGGTGCTAAGATTGGCTGCTCATTCAAATTCAAACTTTGTTTTGAATTTGAATGGCCAACTAATCATCTTTATCCACTCATTTGGTGTATTAAAGTAGGGCCTGAGGAGGGCTTTGCATGAGGAAAAATTCATGAGAACTTCCTTCTCGTGAATTCAAATGGGCGCAGTGGAAGTGAGGTGGCGCAGGGAGAATGAGTCAAGGTGGTTTCATTATTTAAACCAACCTAATTGAACCAAATAAGTTAGGCCCAATTAGACTAATTTAAATGCAACTAAATTAGGCTTAATTAGGCTCAATAAAATCCTAATCAAATCAAAAATTGATTAAGCCCAACCCCTGATCAAATCAGGGACCAAACCATCTCGATGATTAGGTCAACTCTTAACCTAATCGGGTCAAACCCAACTGAATCCAATTCAATTGGACTTGATCCAAAAATAATTACTCAATCAAATTGAGTTAATTAGTGATCAAATCACTAATTAAACCTCTCATAAATATTGCATCCAAATTCGATGGGTAATCGGGCATCAGAATTCATCGATATGTAACCCTGATCGAAGAGTCCCAAACCAGTGGGACTCTTAACCCCGATACCCAAAATGTGTGGGACTCATGATCAGAGAATCTTGATTCTTGATCACAGTCCCAGACACGTAGGACTCATAGTCCACAAGCATTAGGGCTCTTAATCAGCCATCAAATCAGATAGGAACCTCTAATGTGTGTGACCCCGCAGGTTCAAACCTAAGCCGGTAGCACAGGAACCAATTCCAGTACTAATCGAAGTGACCATCTAGCAATGGTACCCGATGATCGGATAGGTCGAATAGTCACAATCGCAACACTCAGAACCTACGTGAATATGGTTACTGTATAATTCATCCTTTTGACCTCTGTGTTTAGGACGACTCAGGGTTAAACTGTCAACTCTGATTAGATCATCCAAATCATGCTCAACTTAAACAGTCCTGTGACTCCTCACAAGGACTACCCTGGCCAAGGTTTTGCTAAATTGAAATACGACTACACATAGCTCCTAAACTGGAGTGGTCAATCCCATCTTGACACACTCACCGACAAGTCAAGTACTTGACTACACCCAGCAGCCTTCCATCACTGAATTAGAAATTCAGGTAGTCCAGTGCCTAAGTGCAGTGAGTTGCTTGCAAGTCACCGTGGTGGTCTCAGGTCGGAGGGATATTTATACCCATATTCTATCAGAGCAAATCTTGACAGCAGAAATAGCTCCGGAGTCGGTCACGTTCAGTGCAGATGTACCCTTACATCTCACCTGTATGCCATACCAGTGTCTCCACACTCATTGGTTAAGAGGACGACCAACCTATATGGCACACAATGACCTATGCTTGATAAATATTGTCGTCCTTGGTAACAACGTATCATTTGGTCGCGAACAGATTTAAGGACTAAACGACAAATCCTCCTTTGTCGAGTCTAAATAGTCCTAAAGACTTCACCACAACATAGGAGTTCATTAGAAGATGAAACATTTTATGATGAAAAATATCAAAATAATTTTTATTAATTCCTAATTCATGTACATATATAAAAATGAGCACAACCGTCAACAGGCTGACGATTGGTTTTGGGACACTATTCCCAACACCCCAAGGAAACAAGGGGATACTACTTTTACCTCCCTATTGAACAAAAAGTATTTGTCAGCAGTAAGACACACTTTTTGAAAAAAGAGTTTCTTAGTGAAGGAACAAGTGCCTCCAAAGTCAAGCTTGACGAAGTTCGACAAGTAGAAGAATCGACAACAGTAACTGAATCTGAACTAGATTTGATAAGATCAAATCTGGAGCCTGATGTATAAACATCCTTAAGGCGATCCGATAGAGTACCATGTTAGTCGGATAGATACTTAGATTTCTTGGTCTGGGATGGAGATCCTATTGAGCTCGATGAGAATAATGAGGATCTAGTCACTTATATGGATGCAATGCAGAGGTCCGACTCAGAGAAAAGGCTTGAAGCCATGAAATTCGAAATGGACTCTATGAAGATCAACAATGTGTGGACATTGGTTGATCCACCTAAAGAGGTAAAATCCATAGGGTGTAAGTGGGTCTTCAAAAGAAAAAGGGGCACAGACGGAAAGGTTGAGACCTATAAAACCTATCTGGTTGCCAAGAGGTATCATCAACATTATGGTATTGACTATGATGAAACGTTCTCTCCTATAGCAATGCTTAAGTCCATTCGGATCATGCTTGCGATAACGGCATACCTGGACTATGAAGTCTAGCAAATAAATGTGAAGACAGCTTTTCTAAATGGAGATCTAAATGAAGAGGTGTATATGATATAACATGAAGGGTTCACATCTACAGATGAGTCCAAGGTGTGCAAGCTTCAAAGATCCATTTATGGATTGAAGCAAGCATCTCGGAGTTGGAACATACATTTCGATAAGGTGCTCAGAACGTATGGCTTTGTTAAGAACGAAGAGGAACCCTGTATATATAAGTGGACTAATGGTTCAGTAATTATATTTCTTATTTTGTATGTGGATGATATTTTCTTAATCGAGAATGATGTCCCTGCATTATAGGAAATAAAAGTGTGGCTGTCGTCACAATTCTTTATGAAAGATCTGGGAGAAGCAGCCTACATCCTAGGGATGAAGATCTATAGAGCTAGATCTAAGAGGTTACTCGGACTCTCCCAATCAACGTACATAGATTGAAGGAGGAAAACCACTTTTCCTCGTAGGATTTTCCAGATTTCATCAAATCTGGGGCGGAATGATTTAAAAAAAAAATAATTTTATATATTTTAGATCTAATTCTCTAGATCTAATTTTGTTATCTAATATTTAAAATCTAAAATTAAATTTAAAACTATGATAAAAGAAGAAATACCTCAAGGGTAATCTGATTACCCTGTAGATGATCTCTGCACAGCCAGAGGTTCTGATGTAGCCATGCAAGCGCTTAGCCTCTATCAATATCCACTTAGGTAGAATCTAGAATATCTTCTCCTTATAAATCTACACTCCAAAAATCAGATCTTTATCTAATTTAAAAGTACTTCAGAACTCCTTCTGAAGTTGGAGCAGCAGCCTGTCGAAGATGTCCTGCAGTCTTTTGTTCCAGGTGTCACCATGCCTTAGATCTCTGCCAGATGGATGTCCAACCTTTTGGACATGAAGAGGAGAGGAAGGAGAGTAGGGAGGATATAGAGAAGAGGGTAGGGGGCAGCAGCTATTGGGTTTTGTGCATAAAATAATTTCATCCATGAAACCCTAGGTGTAGTAGGATTTATATAGACCGTGTATGCTGCGCAGTGCCACATCATTCAACCAATCAAAAAATTTTAATAAATTTTGGAAAAATTTTGATTGGTGGAGTGATGTCATCTGATCACATCAGATAAGAACCCCACCCTCTCTCCTAAGTTGGCACCAACAATGGATAAGCTCAATCAAGGTGGCGCTAAAGAGTCCATGTTTATCAGGACTCTTTGGTTCTTATCCATTTGGGGCACCCACTTTAATCCAATTCGGCTCATGCCATAATCTGATTATGGCATCCAATTTAATTGAGTTTTGGCATGTGGATACTCCATAAAAATTTTTCAATGAACCATCTTCAGTTTAAGGCCTATATGTCAACTTTTGACAGATGTCCTAAAATGAAATTGGCAGGTGCTAGAAATTAGCAGGTGTTGTCTTAAATTTATCTCATGAATTAAGACTAGCCTTTTTTAAGCTGGACAAGCTTCATTTAGACTAAGAGAAACCTTCCTAAGGTTCTCTGGATGAGTCAAATCATATTTGGCTCAGTAGAGACAGAAAAGATTACACATGGAGAAAGTTAGGCTCAATTGTGTACTAGCACGATTTTCTTGAACCTAATTGGATCTTATCCAAATCAATTGGGTTAGCCTAATTGATGACATCCAGATCCTAACCCTTATTTACGTGACCTAGTTAGATTCAATTCTATATGGTAATGAGACATGTCATGATCTCATCATCGACATCATCGAAACTCCTTTTGATGGACCAGAACTCTTCTGATTCAGATAATTAGAATGATCGATCATCAATATCATTCTAATTGCTCCCAAAATCCACCAATAACATCTAGTAGTATGTGGTGGCAACCCATCAGAACTAAAGACGAACCACTCGGTGCAGCTACCTGTGTGATTGAGTTCCTCTATCATGAGTCCCGACTGAATTAGGGTTAAGGTGAACTCGTCAAACCCAACATCAGTCATATGAGTTAATCGATCGATCTGAGTCCGATGTGAAACCCCAATCAAAAACTCTTTTTCATTATTTCACTCTGCCATGGCCATGGGCTTAAGAACTCAATCTTTCGATCATCATAGGACTACTCCTCTCATCTACCGAGGTTGATAGATCCCATCTTGGTGCGACCTAGTTCCTACAATGAATATACTACAGCCAACATACACCTCAGGATTTCGAATGGCTAGGAGATCGAGTTATGGAGTAGTCAAACTATAACACACTCAAGGTGAACTGTCGATGCACCTCAGATCAAAGAACTAGACACATAACTGCAGCATCGAGCTAGTCATCGTCGAGAAGGTAGACTTTCTTATGATTGCTCGAAGTGGTCACACTCAGTACTCTCATTCTCAATGAATACCTGTACTCTCACTCTGGTATCTCTACACCGTAGACTCAAGACACATCTACCGTAAGGAAGCGATCGTACACCAACCTTCCAGATCGATAACCATTTTCATGATGATCTTATGGTCAGGAGCTGTTTATGAGTTAGTTATGTAAATTCATGCCTTAAATTTTCAACTCTTGAAAATATGAATTTACATTTCCACTAACTCAAAAAATGTATCACAGACACAATGTATACAATGTGATAAAAGAATAATCTTTTTATTCATTTATAGTCAAAATTATAAATTTATCCTTAGATTTGTACAGGAATGTGTCAGCTGATATGGCATCTAGGGCACACATCTAACAAACTCCCACTTGACCTAATGCCAATTGGCTACATATCTAAGTCCCATCTTCTCAAGGTGGGCTTCGATCTTCTGTTGGCCCAATGACTTAGTCAGCGGGTCTACCACATTATCTATGGAGTCAACTCTTTTGACCTCGACATAACCCTTTTCGAGGTAATCATGGATCAGATGGAATCGCCGCTCGATGTGCTTGGACTTCTGGTGAGATCTTGGCTCCTTAGCTAGGGCTATGGCACCATTATTGTCACAGTAAAGAGGTATGGCATCCGATGACATCACTCCAAGCTCTACGGCAAACTTCTTGTACCAGAATGCCTCCTTCGCAGCTTTCGATGTGGCAATGTACTCTACCTCCATGGTGGAATCAGCAATCACCATCTGCTTGGAACTCTTCCAGCTGACTGCACCACCATTGCAAATGAACAGATGTCCAGATGTCGACTTTCGATCATCTATATCAGACATAAAGCCTGAGTCTGTATATCCCTGAATCTAGAGTTCTCTATTTCCAAGGACTAGAATCATATCCTTAGTCCTCCTTAAGTACTTAAGGATACATTTCACAGAAGTCCAGTGCTCTTCACCTGGATTCGACTGATATCTGCTTGTGACACTCACAGTATGGACTATATCAGGTCGTGTACATAGCAGGCATACATGAGGCTCCCTATTGCCGAAACATAAGGGATCTTGCTCATGCGTTCAATCCCCTCAGGTGTGCTAGGGCACATCTTCTTGGAGAGATGAATGCCATGTCTAAAAGGTAATAAACCTCTTTTGCAGTTTTTTATGGTAAATCATTTTAGCACCTCCTCTATGTACATCTTCTGTGAAAGTCCGAGCATCCTATTTGGTCTATCTCTATAGACCTTAATACCCAGTATAAAGGATGCCTCTCCTAGATCTTTCATAGAGAACTCCTTAGACAACCATACTTTGACTGAGGTCAACATAGGAATGTTATTTTCAATTAGGAGGATGTCATCTACGTACAATATAAGGAAGACAACTGTGCTCTCACTGATCTTTTTGAACACACATGGTTCCTCCTCATTCTTGATGAAACCAAATATTTTGATGACATCATTGAAACGAGTATTTTAACTCCGAGATACTTGCTTAAGTCCATAAATGGATATTTGCAGCTTGCAGATCTTGTGATCATCATCATCGGATGTGAAATCAAGCAGCTGTTCTATATAGATATCTTCCTCAAGATGTCCATTTAAGAATGCCATTTCCACGTCCATCTGCCATATTTCATAATCGAAATAGGCTGCAACAGCAAGCAATGTGCAGATAGATTTTAGCATGGTTACGGGCGAAAAAGTATCCTGATAGTCAATGCCTTCGCGCTGACTATAACCTTTTGCTACAAGCCTAGCCTTGAATGTCTCCACATTCCCATCTGCACCTATCTTTCTCTTGAAGATTCATTTACACCCAATAGGTACAATACCTTCAGATGGATCTACTAAGGTCCAGACTTGGTTTGAGTGCATCAAGTCAATTTCTGATCTCATTGCCTCTAACCATTTCTCAAAGTCGATATCTAATATCGCCTCGTCATAGGTCTTGGGGTCATCACCATGAGCCCCATTTCCCATGACGAATATTTCTTTTACTTCCTCTTGTATGGTACCTAAGTACCTTTCAGGAGGATGAGAAATCCTAGTCGATCTATGAGGTGGAAGAGGTTGTGTTAGGACTAGTTCTGATTGATTAGGTTCCTCAGGTTCTTGAGCTCGTTGCTCTTGGGAGACATTCTCCTTGATCTTAACTATTCTTTCGATGCCACTATCTTGAATAAACTGTTTTTCAAGAAAAATAGTATTTCGACTCATAATCACATTGTGGTCTTCTAGAATATAAAAATAGTATCCTAATGACTCTTTAGGATATCCTATGAATCGAGCTTTAAAAGATCTGAACTCTAACTTGTCCACCTACTGTCTCTTGACATGAGCCGGACAACTCCAAATTTTGAGATGATTCAAACTTAGCTCTTACCATGCCATATCTCATATGGTGTGGTAGGAACGATTTTAGAGGAAACCCTATTCAATACATAAATTACTGTCATGAGACAATATTCTCAAAGAAATTCGGGGAGGTCCATGAAGGTCATCATGGAACGGACCATATCTAATAGGGTCCGGTTTCTCCGTTCTGAAACTCCGTTGAGTTGAGGCGTTCCAGGTAGAGTCCATTGAGAGACTATACCATTATCCTTAAGATAGTCTAGGAACTCCCGACTAAGGTATTCACCTCCTCGATTTGATCGAAGAACCTTAATGGGCTTTTCTGTTTGTTTTTCTACCTCATGTCTGAATTTTTTGAACCTTTCAAAAGCTTCAGACTTATGTTTCATTAGAAACACATACCCATACCTAGACATATCATCGGTAAAGGTAATGAAGTAGATGTAGTTGCCTCTAGTCGGTACATCAAATGGGCCGCACACATCTGTATGTACTAGGGCAAGTAGGTTTGTGGCCCTTTCCCCATGTCCCATAAAAGGAAGCTTGGTCATTTTGCCTTAAAGGCATGATTCACAAAATGGATATGACTCGAAGTCAACGGACTCAATAGCCCGAATTTTTTCAATTTGTTAACCCTGTCTTCCGCTATATGACCTAGCCTTAGGTGCCACAGATACCTATCATTTAGACTATCTCTAGGCCTTTTAATTCCTATGGCATTCATATTTTACTCAATATTAAATATACATACATCAATATGTAGCTGATAGAGATCGTTAATAAGAAAACCATCTGTAACTTTATTATTTTCATAAAAAATATTATAATGGTCCTTATGAAAACTAATCACATAGCCTTCTTGTGCTAAACATAAAACATAAATCAAATTTCTGCTTGCTGCAGGCACATAATAACAGTCTCTAAAAAATAAATCTAATCCTAATGGTAATCGTAAAGGGTAGGTTCCCACGGCCACGACAACAACTCTTGCTCCATTCTCGATGCATAGGATCATCTCCCCATCCCTCAGCCTCTTTCTCTCTCCAAGATCCTGCATAGAAGTGCACAAATGAGCACTAGACCAGAGTCAAGCACCCAACTAGATGCAAAAGAAATCATAAGATTAGATTCTAAAATGAGCATACCTCCAAAAGGACCATCCTTCTTATTCTTTAGGGTGGCCAAGTACTGAGGACAGTTTCGCTTCCTTTTCTTCCCATCTACCTTCTGCTTCTTCACAGATTTCTTTTTCTTTTCAAAAGACTTTCTCTTGGAAGAAGTCCGCTCCACAGTAAGAACTGAGCCTTTTGAACCCTTCATGGAAAGCTCAGTCATAACCAGCATATTTATTAACTCGGCCAAGGTATACTGCATCTTATGCATGAAAGTTCATGATGAACTGACCATATGCATCAGACAAAAACTGAAAGATCACATCAATCTGAAAATTCTTGTCTAAGATGATACCAAGCTTCTCAAGCTCCTCAAGATCCTTGATCATTGTCAAACAATGATCTTGAACTGACTGCCCATCACGCATCTTGGCCTTAAAAAGTCTTTGACAGACTTGATACTTGGCCGCGTGACTCTGTTCACCAAACAACTCTTGTAGGTGAACCAACATTTGGCAAGTAGTCAAAATATTCTCATGTTGGCACTGTAAGTCATCAGACATTGCACCCAACATGTAGTGCCTTGCTTTGTTATCATCATCCATCCACTTTTTCAGAGACGTTCTTCGTTCAGTAGTCGGACATGCTGGTATGGCAGGTGGGTCCTGGTCCAAGACATGAGTCAATTTTTTAAAACCCAGAATAATTTTATAGTTTTTCAACCAGTCCTTAAAATTGGATCCAATCAATTTATGGGTGTCTAGAATTTTGGTCAGGGGGTTTGAGGCAGACAAGTTTCCTATAGAGAGTCAAAATTTTTTAGTTAGATTTTATAATCAGACTCAACCAATTTATTTAGGATTTTTATTTTTAAACAAATTAGGCTCCCACTATTTTCTCAGATTCCTATACTCCTTTGGTAGAGATGTGAAAATCTCTATGATCAGTGATTTTTAGTGGGTGGTGCAGTCTCACCGACTGGCTCACCACCTCACCTAATAGTTATTGGTGATGGGTCAATCGATGTGTGGACAACTCTTGTCCAATGATTCTCTAATCATGGTGCATCCAAAACTTGGTCTCTAATTCATGAAGCTCATCGTGTCTAGGATATTGCTCCAATCTTTAGTTAAGTCACACCCACCATTTGCACGAACTAGATTCCTGATTGGGTCCCTCACCGTATCCAGAATATTGAGCCCAACCCATCCTTTAATCCATAGCATCCGATGCCTAATGGACATGGTTGCATCTTCCTGGTGCAACTGAACCACTATAACCAGCCGAGAATAATCAACCCCAGAAAGGGCCCGCACATCCATAATGGTGGAAGACCTAGACTTAATATTTTCTTAGGAAGATTTAATTTAGGTCTCATTAAACTTGACTTGACATAGTCATAAAAATTATAACTAACCTAATGGCATGGGTTAGCTCGAATTGTTAGCCACCTCTAATTAGAACTGAGTCGACACATATGGCCAGGTAAGTGAGACTGGTGGGAGGGATATGCCATTAACTCGATAAGAACGCATTCGAGTCGAGTAGCTCCAAATTAAAATTTAGTTGGTCGTATCTGTCCAACTTACCTTAGACACCAAATTGTTGAACCAGAACTAATTGGATTAGCCTACAATCCAGGCTCTAACCACTGAGCCAAATTAGGTCTTAACTTGATTGAGTCATATCTAAATGTGATTCAATCTTGACCTAGACATAATCCTATTAGGCTGGTCAATTATTAGCTTTCAAGATCCCACCTAACCAACTCTTGATTCGGTTTGATCAACCGCTAGACCTAATTGAGCTACCCAAGCCCGAACCCAATTTTATGAAAATATCTTAGATCTAAAATTCATAATTTTAGACCTAACTTAATTTGATAAGCTTAATTCATTAATTAAGTTTGGGTTGATAAACAAAGCATGTAAAATAAATCCTAGGATTTCAAGATCTAGGGTTTTGCAGAAAAGTAAGTTTTGATTTCTGATTAAGGATGAATGTGCGGCACCCCTATATGTCATATAAACACCACATTGAATGTGAAGAGAGGGTCTTAAAATCTTTCTTTGTTCTTATGACCGGATGGCCATGAGGAACACCTTAATCAGAAATATAAATTTAACTACAAAACTAGTTAGATCTAAATTAACATATCATATATACAATTTAAGATCTAACTAATACATGCTTTGCATACATCTCATGTATCAAAAATTAATCTAACTAATATACTTTCAGATCTGATACATCACATGTAATATCTAAAAAATAAAATTTAAATTGAACTATTCAAAATAAAAACTATTCTAGACAAGTTACTAGAACAATTCTACAACTAGTCTAGGCATGCAACAGATCAATTTTATGAAATAATTAAAATTTTATTTTTTATTTTTTGATCTAATTATAATAATTATAATATCAAAAAAATAAAAAATAAATTATATTTAATTCATATTTTAATCTCATTAAAATATAAAAATTAAGACTATTCATGGATTCAATTAATCCTAGTCTAGTCATGCATCTTATGCATGTTAGATCTTCTTAGATTTAATTTTAAATATTTTGATTTTAGATTCTATTATATCTGATGTGACATATAAAATCATTTAATATTAGATAAATTAAAATTAAAATCAGATTTAAAATAGATCTGAAATAGAGCCAACAACCTGGCTCTGATACCACTTGAAGGAGGAGAAACATTTTCTCCGCGTAGGATCTTCCAGATTTCATCAAATCTGGGGTGGAATGATTTTAAAAAAAATATTATATTATATATTTTAGATCTAATTCTCTATATCTAATTTCATTATCTGATATTTAAAAATTAAAATTAAATCTAAAACTATAATAAAAGAAGAAATACCTCAAGGGTAATCTGATTACCCCTGTCGATGATCTCTGCACAGCCCGAGGTTCTGATGTAGTCACGCAAGCACCTGGCCTCTACCAGTATCCACTCAGGTAGGATCTAGAATATCTTCTCCTCGCAAATCTATGTTCCAAAAATCAGATCTTTATCTAATTTAAAAGTACTTCAGAACTCCTTCTGAAGTTGGAGCAGCAGCCTATCGAAGATGTCCTGCAGCTTTCTGTTCCAGGCATCACCACGCCTTAGATCTCTGCCAGATGGATGTCCAACTTTTTGGATATGAAGAGGGGAGAAAGGAGAGCAGGGAGGATATAGAGAAGAGGGTAGGAGGCAATAGCTATTGGGTTTTTTGTATAAAACAATTTCATCTACGAAACCCTAGGTGCAGCAGGGTTTATATAGACCCTGTATGCTGCACAGTGCCACATCATTCAACCAATCAGAGAATTTCAATAAATTCTGAAAAAAATTTGATTGGTGGAGTGATGTCATCTGATCACATCAAATAAGAACCCCACCCTCTCTCCTAAGTTGGCACCAACAATGGATAAGCTCAATCAAGGTGGCGCTAAAGAGTCCATGTTTATCAGGACTCTTTGGTTCTTATCCATTTGGGGTGCCCACTTTAATCCAATTGGGCTCATGCCATAATCTAATTATGGCACCTAATTCAATTGGGTTTTGGTATATGGATACTCCATAAAAATCCTCCAATGAACCCTCTTCAGTTTAAGACCCATATGTCAACTTTTGACAGATGTCCTAAAATAAAATTGGCAGGTGCTAGAAATTAACAGGTGTTGTCTTAAATTCATCTCATGAATTAAGATAAGCCTTTTTTGAGCTGGGCAAGCTTCATTTAGATTGAGAGAAACCTTCCTAAGGTTCTCTGGATGAGTCAAATCATATTTGGCTCAGTAGAGACAGAAAAGATTACACGAGGAGAAAGTTAGGCTCAATCGTGTGCTAGCACGATTTCCTTGAACCTAATTGGATCTTATCCAAATCAATTGGGTTAGCCCAATTGATGGCATCCAGATCCTAACCCTTGTTTGTGTGATCCAGTTAGGTTCAATTCTATATGATAATGAGACATGTCATGATTTCATCATCGATATCATCGAAACTCCTTTCGATGGATCAGAACTCTTCTGATTCAGACAATTAGAATGATCGATCATCGATATCATTCTAATTGCTCTCAAAATCCATCAGTGACACCTAGCAGTATGTGGTGGCAACCCATCAGAACTGAAGATGAATCTCTCGGTGTAGCTACCTGTGTGATTGAGTTCCTCTATCATGAGTTCTGACTGAATTAGGGTTAAGGTGAGCTCGTCAAACCCAACATCAGTCTTATGATTTAATCGATCAATCTGAGTCCGATGTGAAATTCCAATGGAAAACTCTTTTCCATTATTTCACTTTGCCATGGCCATGGGCTTAAGGACTCAATCTTTCAATCATCATAGGACTACTCCTCTCATCTATCGAGGTTGATAGATCCCTTCTTGGTGCGACTTAGTTCCTACAATGAATATGCTACAGTCAACATACACCTCAGGGTTCTGAATGGCTAGGAGACCGAGTTATGGTGTAGTCAAACTATAACACACTCAAGGTGAACTGTCGATGCACCTCAGGTCAAAGAACTAGACACACAACTGCAGCATCGAGCTAGTCATCGATGAGAAGGTAGACTTCCTTATGATTGCTCGAAGTGGTCACGTTCAGTACTCTCATTCTCAATGAATATCTGTACTCTCACTCTGATGTCTCCACACCATAGATTGAAGATACATCTATCCTAAGAAAGTGATCATACACCAATCTTCCGAATCGATCACCATCCTCGTGATGATCCTATGGTCAGGAGCTGTTTATGAGTTAGTTATGTAAATTCATGCCTTAAATTTTTAACTCTTGAAAATTTGAATTTACATTCCCACTAACTCAAAGGATGTATCACAGACACAATGTACACAATATGATAGAAGAATAACCTTTTTATTCATTTATAGTCAAAATTATAAATTTATCCTCAGATCTGTATAGGAATGTGTCAGCCGATCTGGCATCTAGGGCACACATCTAACATAGATACCATACTGAAATGATTCAACATGAAGAATTTCAAGAAAGTCTATCTTCTAATAGGCCATAGAATTTCTCTCCCGAAGAAGGATTGTCCAACAACTCCTCAAGAGAGAGAGCGTATGAGTAGAATTCCATATGTCTCCGTAGTGGATTCTATAATGTACGCCATGACATGTACAAGACCAGATATGGCATACTCACTAGGAGTAGTGAGCAGATACCAATCAAATCTAGGTGAAAACTATTGAAAGGTTGCAAAAATCATCCTTAAGTATTTGAGAAACACTAAGGACCAGAAGCTCATTTATGGAGAATCTGACTTGAAACTCATGGGATACACTGATTTCAATTTTCAGTCAGTGACGATAGCAAAAGCATGTCGAGATACATCTTTACCTTAAATGGTGGAACTGTCTGCTAGAAATGTTTCAAGCAGCACACCATAGCCGATTCTGTTTGTGAGGCAGAGTACATCACAATATTCGATGCTGCAAAGAAAGCTGTATGGCTAAGAAAGTTCATCACTGAGCTTGGAGTGACACCCTCCATCAATGGTCCAGTTTTCTTTTATTGCAATAGTACTGAAGCCATAGCTCAGGCAAAGGTACCGAAGGCACATCAGCGGACAAAGCATATTCTGCGTTGCTACCACCTTATTCGAGAGATCATGGACCAAGGTGACGTCGACCTTCAGAAGATCGATGGAAAGGATAACTGGGCCGACCCATTAATTAAAGCCCTTGTGGTAAAGGAGTTCATAAATCATAAAATGAAGATGGATATATGATACTGTACTGATTGGCTTTAGTACAAGTGGAAGTTGTTGGAAAATATGTTCCAAAATCAATCGTCAACCTGTTGATGGTTGTGCTATTTGATGTAATTATATATGAATTAATTAATAAAATATTTATTTAATAATTATCATCATAAGCTTGTACATTTTCTACATCAAACTTCTGTATTATGATAAAAGTCCTTAGGACTATTTTAAATTGATAAGGGAGGATTTATCATTGAATCCTTAAATGAGTTTGCGACCAAATGATATGCTATTACTAGGATGATAGACATATCAAGTATAGGTCGTTGTGTACCATATAGGTTGGTTGGCCTCTTAACCAAGGAGCATGGAGACGCTAGTATGGAATGCAGGAGAAATGTAGGAGTACATTTCGCTGAATGTGACCAACTCCGGAGCCCTTTACTGTTAAGAGTCACTCTGAAAGGATATAGATATAAGTGTCCCTCCGACCTGAGATCACCATGGTGATGTGCTAGCAACTCACTGTGCTTTGATGCCGGACTACCTGAATTTCTAATTCAAGATCGAAAGGTTTCTAGAAATAGTCAAGTACTTGTGAAATCGGTGCGTGAGTCCAAATAGAATTGACCACTCCAAGAGATTGTAGAGAATGCTTTATGTTTCAATTTAGTAAGGCCTTGGCCAGGGCAATCTTTGTGAGGAGTCACAAGATTTATCAGGTTGAGATACTTAATGGATGTACTGTTAAGAGTTGACAGTTTAAACTCTAAGTCATCCTAGAATCAAGGGTCAAAGGGATGAATTATATGATAACTATATCCAAATAGGTTCTTGAGTGTTGCTTTACATACATTCGACCTATCCAGACGTCGGATACCATTGCTAGATAGTTACTTAGATTGGTATAAAAATCAATTTCTGTGCTACCGGCTTAGGTTCGAACCTATGGGGTCACACACATTTGAAGTTTCTCTCCGATCACATAGCTAATCTGAAGAGTCTCAGTGGATGGCACCAAAGTCTCACTGGACGGAGACTCTACTGAAGGGTCCCACTAGATGGAGACTCTAGAGAAGACTCCCACTAGACTTAGACTTTATCATTAATAGAGAATTAATTAATGATTAGATCACTAATTAGCTTAATTTAATTGAGCTTTAAAGTTTGGATCAAGTTGTTAGAATTCTGGGTTTGGTACATGCATATGTGTTTCAAAACTTTTATTTTTTAAACACCATAGTAGAGAATAAGATTAAAATACTTTTAATATAAATTTTACATGCATAAAAATATAAAACTACATGGATCTATTTCATATGCTGAAATTGATATATGCTGAAATTCAGATTGTGATCAAATCACATACCTGTTTCACAATCCCTTTCTTTAAAACTAGATTTGAAAGAGATGAGGTACTCTGTTAGCCACACAAGTATCCGACCTCTATGAGTATCCACTCAAGATCAACCTGGAACAGCCTTCTATAATCTGAATTTTGATTCTCCAAAATTCAACCTGCTGAATCTGAATGAAGCCTGGACGTGATCAACACTTGATCTTTCTCCTTGATCTTCTTCTTCTCCTCTTATCTAGAGTTTTTTCTTGCTATGTGCTACTACCAAATGCTAGAAACTAATAAGAAAAATGCATCCAAACTCCTTTGGGAATGAAACTCCTTGGGACGCGCGTCCCAAGGAAAGGGTGTATAGAACACCTAAGAGAATAGAAAGGGAGAGGAAGAGAGGGCATGGAAAGAGCCTTTGGGTGTGAGGGGCTGCTAGTTTTGATGCTATAAAAACTTTAGGGAAGGTCCTTTTAAATAGGCATAAGGATTGAATTCTATTCAATCTCATAATACAAGTCCTACTTGCATTAGGATTCCTATTAACTTAAGTTATCCAACTTACATTAGGAAGCCCATTAGGTGCCAACTATTGGAGCCCTTGCACCCATAATTAGACACCCTCTTTTGCACCCAAGAGGTACCCCATATGGAAATCAAAGGCCCTCAAATTAATGGACACGCCCAAATTGATCAAATCAAAGTGGCGTCCCATAATAACTATCAAGGAGATTCATAAGGGACTTGCACTTTTAATTTATGTGATCCATAACCTTAGACACCCAACAATTGAAGTCTCATGAATCTTATTCATGGAGGTAATTAGTAGGTAATTAAGTCAGAATTAACTTATCAAATAAGTAATCCCAATGGAAAGAGGAATTGGATGCAACTATATGCTAGCAAGGTTACCATGAACCTAATGAATTTCTCTAAATCCAATTGACACTTCATAAGCTCAATTACTTATTCCAGGCCTAATCCCTTTGTTGTGTTACCTCACAGGTTCAATTCTATCTTGTAATGAGACACACAATGATCTCTATCATCATATCATTAAAACTCTTTTCAATGGGTCGGAACAATTTCACTCTAACTCAACAAGGATTGTCAATCTGGAACAATCCTAGTGAGCTCTCACAATCCACCAGTGACACCTAGCAGTATATAGTGGCAATCCAATAGAACTGAAATGAACCTCTTGGTATAGTTAACATGTGATTCAGTCCCTCTATTATGAGTCCCGATTAGATGGCAGGTCATGGATAGATCATCAAACCTCAACATCAGTCATATGATAGATTTAATTAGCTCAAGTCCAGTGGTGACTTCTATGGAAACTCTTTTCCATCAATCACACTGTTGTGGCCACAGACTCTTGAACTTAGTCTCTCAAATCCCATTAGACTACTCCTCTCTATCAAGATCGATAGATCCTATCTTGATGTGCACCCCACTCCTATAGTGGACCAACTATCGCCAACATCCACTACAAGGGCTCATTGAGACCCATATTTATGTGTCAATCAAACTCCAGTAGCCTCACTACGAGTAGCAGTACCATCTCAAGCCAAAAGATCAATCACACAACTACAGCATCAAAACAATCACTGACGATTAAATAGAAATCTAAGTGATCTCTCATATGGTCATGCTCAGTGCCAGTTGTTCTCTAACAACCACCTGCAGTTGTCGTCCTGTGTCTCTACACAGTAGATTGAGACCCATCTATCTCAAAAGAAGTAATTTGTGCACCAGTCTATCCAGATCTTTCATCACCCTCATGATGATCCTATAATCGGAAGACTTTAGGAATTAAATATATATCTCTAATTCTTAATACTTTGAGAATATGTATCGAAACTAATTTCATGGATGATTCAAGGACACATTACACTTGAATGAAAAAGAACTTGCCCTTTTTATTGATCATATCAATATATTAAGTATAAATTTATATCCTAGATATATTACAATGTGTCAGCCATATTGGCTTCTAGGACATACATCTAATAATCTTCCACTTGGACTAAAGCCAATTGACCATAAATCTAAGTCCCATCTTTTCAAGGTAGACTTCCATTTTTAGTTGGCTCAACTGCTTAGTCAATGAGTCTGTCATGTTATCTATGGAGTCTACTCTTCGCATCTCGATATGAGGTAGTCGCGTGCACTGCTGCTCCATATGTTTAGACTTCTAGTGAGACCTTAGGCTCCTTAGCAAGGGCTATGGTGCCATTGTCTTTGCAGTACTGTGTCATGGCATGACATCTAGTTTTACAACTAATATTAGAGTTAGAATTCATTCTACACATCTACAGCATATTCAACCTCCATTGATCGTATATTTAGAACCCTTCTAATATATCGAACAAGAATACATCCTCAACTCGCAACTCAAAATTTCCTCTAAAGATCAAGAATAAATCTTTAGTCTTTCTCAAGTACTTAAGGATGTTCTTCACAACTATCCAGTGCTCTTCACTTGGATTCGACTGATACCTGCTCATGACACTCACAGCAAGGATAATATCGGATCGAGTACATAATATGGCATACATGAGGCTTCCTATTACCAAAGCATAAGAAATCCTACTCATGTGCTGAATCTCCTCAGATGTGGTCGGACATATCATCTTGGAGAGACAAATATCATTCCTAAGAGGTAAAACACCTCTCTTGGTGTTTTTCATGCTGAACCTCTTCAGCACCTTTTCTATGTATAGCTTTTTTGATAAGCTAAGCATCCATTTAGATCTATCTTTATAGACCTTTATTCCGAAAAATAGGATGCTTTCTCTAGGTCATTCATGAAGAATTTCTTGGACAATCATCTTTTGACCGTAGTCAGTATGGGAACGTCATTCCCAATAAGAAGAATATCATCCACGTACAATACGAAGAAGGTAATCGCAGTCCCACGACTCTCTTGTGTACACAAGGTTCCTCTTCATTTTTGATGAAATCAAATGATTTGATTACCTCATCAAAATGATGGTTCCAACTCTGAGAAGTCTGCTTTAATCCGTATATGGATATTTACAGCTTGCAGACTCTGTGATCACCATCATCAGATGTGAAACCCATAGGCTACTCCATATAGATATCTTCCTCAAGATATTCATTTAGAAAAACAGTTTTTACATCCATCTGCCATGTTTCATAATCGTAATGAGCTGTAACAGCAAGCAAAATGCAGATGAATTTCAGCATAGCTATGGACGAGAAGGTTTCCTGATAGTCAATGCCCTCACGCTGACTATAACCTTTAGCTACAAGCCTAGCTTTATAGGTCTCTACCTTACCATCAAAACCTATCTTCCTTTTATAGATCTATTTACATCCAATAGGTACAATATCTTCAGGTGGATCCACTAAAGTCCAGACTTGATTTGAGTATATCAAGTCAATTTCTGACTTCATAGCATCTAACCATTTCTCGAAATCAATATCAAACATCATCTCACCAAAGGTATTGGGATCATCACTATGATCCCTATCTCTTATAAGAAATATTTTCTTTACTTCCTCCTTAAGCATATCCATGTACCTTTCAAGAGTTCGAGAGACCCTGCTAGATCTATAAGGTCGCTGTGGAACATTAACTACTGGCTCATAGACTATGGGTTCTTGAGGATCTATAGCTCTAGACTCTTTAGAGATTTTCTCTTCGAGTTTCACTAACCTCCTACTACTGCCATCATGGATAAACTATTTTTTCAAGAACATGGCATTTCAACTTACAATCACATTGTGGTCTTGTGAAAAGTAGTAGTATCCCATGGATTTTTTTGGGTACCCTATAAAGCAAGCTATAATAGATCTATCCTCCAACTTTTCTACCATCTATCTCTTGACATAGGCCGGATATCCCCAAGTCTTAAGATAACCCAGACTCGGCTTCTTACCGAACCATATCTCATACGGTGTGATAGGAACGGACTTTGAAGGAACCCTATTCAACAAGTGAATGGAAGTTAATAAGGCATGTCCCCAAAGAAATAAGGGTAGATCAGTGAAGCTCATCATGGATCAGACCATATCCAATAGGATCCTGTTCCTCCTTTCGGATATCCTGTTGAGCTGAGGTGTTCCAGGAGGGGTCCACTGAGAGACTATGTCGTTGTCCTTAAGATATCTCAAAAATTTTTGACTAAGGTATTCACCTCCTTAATTAGATCGAAGAACCTTAATAGATTTGCCTGACTGCTTTTCTACTTAATGCCTGAATTTTTTAAACTTTTCAAGGGCCTCAAACTTATGTTTCATAAGATACACATATCCATATCTAGACAGATTATCGGTAAAGATAATGAAGTAATTGTAACCATCCCTGGCCTGCACATCAAATGGCCCACACACATCGGTGTGTACCATGGCAGGTAACTCTGTGGCCCTTTTCCCATATCCTACAAAGGGTAACTTGGCCATTTTTTTTTGAAGGCAGGATTTATAAGCTGGTTATGATTCTGGATTAAGAAAGCTAAGGATCCCATCTTTTTTTAGTTTGTTTATCCTGTCATCTCCAATATGGCCTAGTCTATGGTGCCATAAGTACTTCTGATTAATCTCATCTCTGAGTCTCTTTTGACCTATGGCACTCACTATTTGCTCGTTTAGGTTCACATTCACATCAACATGCAAGTGATAAAGATTGTCAATTAAAAAATCTCGTGCAACCAATTTATTTCGTAAATAAATAGAACAAAAATTTTTATTGAAATAAATTTTAAAACCTTCCTATGCTAGCACAGATACGAAAATTAAATTCTAACTAGCTACAGAAATATAATAACAATCTTTTAAATCTAATCTAACATCAGATGGTAATTGAAGAAGATAAGTGCCAACGATCTCTATAGCAATCTTTGCTCCATTGCCAATCTGAAGGATCATGTCATCTTTCCTTAGCCTCCTACTTTCTATCAGACCCTGCATAGAGGTACATTGAGCACTCGAACCAGAGTCTAATATCCATCTAGAAGTAAAAGAAACTATGAGATTAGATTCTATTACGAGCATACTTTTGAAAGGTTTGTCATCCTTTTTAGTCTTTAGGCTCTTCAGGTATTTCGGATAGTTCCTCCCCTAGTGGCCTTCAGCATGATAGTGGAAATACTTTTCCTTTACCTCAGTCACCTTTGGACCATCCTTCTTTGACTTGCTCTCTCTCTTTTGCTTCTTTGTGGATTTAACCTTCTTCCTTCCAGTAAACATTCTCTTAGAAGAAAAAGTTCACTCCACAGTGAGAATAGTGCCTCTTGAACTCTTCAAGGTACCCTCTGTTGTGACCAACATGTTGACAAGTTGGGAAATAGTGCAGTCAAGTTTGTTCATATGAAAATTTATGATGAATTGACTATATGAATTGGTAAGGGATTGAAGGATCAGATCCATCTGCAATTCTTTTTGCATATCAAGCCCAAGCTTTCAAAACTCCTCAATGTCCTTGATCACTATCATATAGTACTCATGGACAGACTACCCCTCATGCATCTTAAGGTTGAAGAGTCTCTGGAATACTTCGAAGCATGCAGTATGGCTTTGCTCACCATACAACTATTGCAGGTGAGTGATCATAGCCCGGGCAGTGGGCATATGCTCGTGCTGGCTTTGCAATTCGTTTGACATGGACGCTAGCACATAATACTTGATACGACTGTCTTCATCCATCCACTTCTCAAAAGCAACTCTCTGCTCAGCAGTAGGATGGTTTGGTAACACAATGGGATCTTGATGGAGAACATGGCTTAACTTTTCTGAGGTCAAGATAATTCTGAGGTTTTTGAGCCAGTCTTAGTAATTATTACCAGTCAAACAATAGATTTCAAGGATGTGAGCTAGAGGGTTTGAGACTGACATGATGGTTTAATTGTAAGTGTAGAGATTCAAATTAGACTTTTGTACTTAATATTTTAATTTACTTCTAGGGACTTTAAGATGCAAATAATGACTCCCACTAATTTTTTTGATCCTTCCACTCCCCTGGAAAGAAACAGAAACCCTAACGCGATAAAAGATTCTTAGTGGGTGCTATGGTCCCATCGATGATATGTATCTCACCTAACAGTTACATCTCACCTAACAGTTATTGGTAGCATGCACACTGATGCGTAGGTGACTCTTTGCCCAGATGCTTCACTAAGCATGTTGCAGCTACTTGGTGTCTCAGTCATGCAGGCTCACCTACCAATTATTACCCACACTTCTTAGTTAAGCCTGACCCACCATTTACAAGTAGGTGCAAGTTCGTCATTGGGTCCCTCATCTAACAGTTATTAGGCCCAACTCCATTCCTACCCTGGAGCAACTCCTTGCTAATAGAGTGGTTGTGTGTTTTCGATGCAACTGAACTACTGTGACCAGTCGAGAATAATCAACGTTGGTAACACACCTGCACATCTACAACGGTGGAAGATCTACGGACTTAATATTTATGGAGAGATTTGGGTTTAGATCTCATCGAATCAGTCATCATAAGATCGATCTAACTAGCATGGGCTAAATTAGATTGCTAAGAAATCTAATTCAAGACCCAATCTTCTAAATTGGCCAGGTAAGTAAAGATCAGTGGGGGTTCCTCCATTGCCTTCCTAAGACACCAATAAATTGGTCAGGATGGCTAACAAAACTAATTAAATAATCATATCTCATTAACTTATCTTAAACACCAATAGGTCGATTGAATAGAACCGGTTAGCTCAAGCAAATCAAGCTCAAACCAACGAGCCAAATTAGGTCCTTAGGTTGATCGATTCTACATATAGGATTTAATTGATTTGATCAATAATAATTGTATGATCATTAACTTAATTGATCTGATTTTTATCAATACTTCACTTGGTTTGATCAATTACTTAATCAAATTGACCCATATAGCTCAAATCAAAAATCTTAAATGCAATCCTGTTACATGACTTAATTTATGGTTTTCCCATGATAAAAAGCCTCATGCACAAACATAAATTTTAGATTCTAAAATCATATTTCAGATCTAAATTTATTGCATGAAAGTAAATTTTAGAATATAAAAATAATTTTTAAGTTTTAGTATACAAATATATATCATATACATGCATGTAAAATCAGATCTAAATAAAATTTCAGATCATAGCATGATGTCATATACCTCATATACTAATCATGAATCAGATTAAAAATAAATTTATGATCTAAAAATACAATCATATATCACATATATGCATCAAAATTTAGATCATATAAAAATTTCAGATTTTATGCATGCATCTATTTATCACATGAACATGGATTAGAAATCTTTCTAAATCAAAATTCAAATCTATGCATGCAATAACATATCAACTATATGTTCTAAAATTAAATTTAAAATTAAATTTTAGATCTGAAGATCCATCCATACATCTCATATATCAAAGAAAAAATTGATTTTGAAACCTTTTTCAAAAACATGTATGTCAAAATTTAATATATGAAAACCTGTGGCTCTGATACCATTGTTGAAATTTTGGATTTGGTGCATGCATATGTGTTTTAATATTTTTATTTTCTAAATATCATAGTGGAGAATAAGATTAAAACACTTTTAATCTAAATTTTACATGCATAAAAATATAAAATCACATGAATCTATTTCATATGCTGAAATTCAGATTGTGATCAAATCACATACCTATTTTACAATCTTTTTCTTCAAAACTGGATCTGAAAGAGATGAAACTCTCTGTTAGCCATACAAATATCTAATCTCTACGAGTATCCACTTAGAATCAGCTTAAAATAACTCTCTATAATCTGAATTTTGATTGTCCAAAATTCAGCCTACTGAATCTGAACGAAGCCTGGATCGCAATCAACATTGATCTTCTTCTTCTCCTCTTCTCTAGAGTTTCTTCTTGCTATGTGCCACTACCAGATGCTAAAAACCAGCAAGGAAGAGGCATCCAAACTCCTTTGGGCAAAGAACTCTTTGGGACATGCGTCCCAAGGAAGGAGTGTATAGAACACCCAAGAGAAGAGAAAGGGAGAGGAAGAGAGGGCGTGGGGAGAGCCTTTCGATGTGAGGAACTGGTAGTTTTGATGCTCTAGGGACATTAGAGAAGATTTTTTTTAATAGACATAAGGATTGAATCCTTTTCAATCTCATAATACAAGTCCTACTTGCATTAGGATTTCAATTAACTTAAGTTATCCAACTTACATTAGGAAGCCCATTAGGTGCCAACTATTGGAGCCCTTGCACCCATAATTAGACACCCTCTTTTGCACCTAAGAGACACCTCATATGAAAACCAAAGGCCCTCTAATTAATGGACATGCCTAAATTGATCAAATCAAAGTGGTGCCCTATAATAACTATCAAGGAGATTCATAAGGGACTTGCACACTTAATTTATGTGATCCATAACCTTAGACACCCAATAATTGGAGTCTCATAAATCTAATTCATGTAGATAATTAGTAGATAATTAAGTTAGAATTAACTTATCAAATAAGTAATTCCAACGAAAAGAAGAATTGGGTCCAACCATGTGCTAGCAAGATTACTATGAACCCAATAGATTTTTCTAAACCCAATTGATACTTCATAAGCTCAATTACTTATTCTAGGTCTAATCTCTTTGTTGTGTGATCTCATAGGTTTAATTCTATCTGGTAGTGAGACATACAATGATCTTTATCCTCATATCATTGAAACTCTTTTCAATAGGTCGGAACAATTTTACTCTAACTCAACAAGGATTGTCGATTCGAAACAATCTTAGTTAGCTCTCATAATCTATTAGTGACACCTAGCAGTATGTAGTGACAATCCAGTAAAACTATGTTGCTCCATGAATTGATTTTGATGATTACAAAATATTTGAGGGGGTTACTAATGATTTTGGCTTGGAAAAAGATTTATTGTATTTCAGGGATAAAATTATAATTTTATCAAGTTCTGATTCGAAAGCCTCAAGAGCAAGAATAGAAGATTTGTGATCTATTGGAGGTAATTTTTTATTTTTTGGATATATATTTTGAGAGAAAATCAAGTTTAAAGAAAAGGGTAGACCCTATGAGTCAACCCCTATCAAAAGAGGCTGAATGGCACGCTATTTTTGACTGGCACACCCAAAAAGGATGACCCTAGGGGTCGACCTCTGTTGTCTATACAAGCCAAAGGTACAGAATAGTCACTTTCTGTTCTACGCCACAGAGGTCGACCCTATGAGTCGACCCCTGTGATGGAAAATCTTCATAATGGCTACTTTTTCAGCTTATTTTGACTGCATTTAATGCTCATTTAATGCTCTTCAATAATTCTAATCCTACCCAGATTACTCTCTAGCATCCATTGAAGATATAAAGATACTCGAAGGAGGGAAAAAGATAAGATTTTCAAGCATTCATTTCAGTCCTAAGCAAAAAGCCCTCTTCAAGCAAAAGAAGCTTTAATTTCAAGTTCACCAACCCCTCAAGAGCTTATTCAAGTCTTCAACAATATTAAAAAAAATTAGAAAAGTATCTTTCTTATTGTGTAAAGTGTATTTAAGATTTTATTTGCTCATTAAAGGAGCTAAACATGTATTTCTTGTCATTAACTCTCATACTCTATTTTTGTCTTGTTCTTTAGTTTTGGAAGGGTTTCAAAACTTGGATAGGTTGATCCGAACCTTAAATCTAATTCTATTAGATTTGTTTGTACCTGAGAAATAAGTATTCTAGCTTGAGATAGTTAGAGTCAGAGATACCGACATTGTATTCTTGTTGAATACGTTTTAGTGGATTTAAATTCTCAAGTAGGAGCTGGAGGAGTAGAGGTAGGTGCAAGGTTGGCATCGAACCACTATAAATCTTGATTGTTTATGGTGTGCATACTTGCTCTCTTTCTAAATTTCTTTATTTTCTTATATTCTTGCATCTCATTTCTATACTTAGATTAAATCACTTACTACACATAACTTGCTTATTATTACTTAATCCTTGTGGTTCTAAATTAACTTTAAAATTTTAAAAACTCAATTCACCCCCCCTCTTAGGTTGCATAGCTGGGCAACAAGTGGTATCAGAGCTCGATGTTCTAGCCCTACTTTGATTTAACCATCAAAGAGCTAAAGATCTATGGCAACTCAAGTTGGTGCTTCACTAGCCGAGGGGCATTCCACAAACCGACTGCACTTTTTAATAGGTCAAACTACACCTATTGAAAAGCTCGGATGAAAATTTTTATTCAAACACTTGACTATGATATGTGGAGTATCATAGTTAATAGACCACATACACCCACTAAGATAATTGATGGTGTAGATCAACCAAATCTGAAAAAGAATGGGATGAGGTTGACAAGAAAATGACTCAACTCAATGCTAAAGCCATGAATATTTTATATTATACTTTAGATGCTAATAAGTTCAATCGCATTTCAACATGCATGTTGGCTAAGAAAATATGGGATAGGTTAAAAGTAACACATGAAGGCATTAATCAAGTTAAGGAATCAAAAATTAACATGCTTGTGCACAAATATGAACTCTTTAAAATGGAGCATGATGAATCAATAACTGAAATATTTACTCATTTTACGAATATTATTAATGGTCTAAAAAGTCTTGATAAGTCTTATTCTTACAGTGATCTTGTGAAAAAGATTCTTAGATCTTTATCAAGGACTTGAAAGGCCAAAGTGATCGCAATCCAAAAAGTCAAAGATCTGAATATCTTACCCTTGGAGGAGCTTCTAGGATTTGTTGGGAAATGTGTCCCAAAAAGCCAATCGTCAAGCTGTTGATGGTTGAGCAACCAAGTATTGTAATTGATTTGTTAATAAATAAAATATATTTGGCATCTTCATCATAAGCTTTCATCTTCTAATGAACTCCGTTGTTATGATGAAGTCCTTAGGACTATTTTGATTCGATAAAGAGAGGATTTATCGATTAGTCCTTAAAACTGTTCACGACCAAATGATAGGCTGTTAATAAGGACGACAGCTTCTATCGAGCATAGGTCGCTGTAGGCCATATGGGTTGGTTGTCCTCTTAACCAAAGAGTGTGGAGACACTGGTATGGCATATAGGTGAGATGTAAGGGTACATCGTCATTGAACGTGACCAACTCCAGAGCATTCTACTGTCGAGAATGTCTTTGATGGGATATAGGTATAAGTGTCCCTTAGACCTGAGATCGCCTCAGTGACTTGCAACCAACTCACTATGCTTTGGTACTGGACTAACTGAATTTCTAATTCAGGGACGGAAGGCTTCTGGGCACAGTCAAGTACTTGCGAAGTCAGAGTGTGATCAAGATGGGATTGACCACTCCAAGAGTTGGAGAAGAATGAGTCACTGTATTTCAATTTAGCAAAACCTTGGCCAGGGTATTCCATCAGATGGATTTGATATTTTGAAATACAATGTGGACAACCTGATCAGAGTTGACAGTTGAGCTCTGGGGTGTCCTATGATCATTTTGGTCAAGGGGATGAATTATATGAAAACTATATCCGCATGGGTTCTAAGGATGTTGTTCTACACATTCGACCTATCCGGACGTCAGGTACCATTGCTAGATGGTCACTTCGATTGGTATAGGAATTTATTTCTACGCTACCGGCTTAGGTTCGGACCTATGAGGTCACACACATTAGAGTTCATGATCCGATCGGATGGTTGATCAACGATTAAGAATCATTATAGGGTTAAATAATCAATACGATTGACATTTAACCCAGTGCAAGTGTTGCAGGAGGATCGATTAGCAATTTGATTGCTAATTGGCTTAATTTGATTAAGCCAAAGGGCTGAGATTAAGTCTAATTAAATATGATTTAATTAGATTTGATTTGGGCTTGATTGGATCAAGTCCAATTGGTTTATTGGATAAGCTAAGTGCAAGGAAAGACTAGTCCTAGTTCAACTAGGACTTGGGTCAATCTAATTTCTAATTTGATTAGAAAATTAAATCAGATTTAAATCTAATTTAAATCTGATTAAATTAGGTTCTTAATTGGGTTAAGACCTATTTTAATTGAGTTGATCTAATTTTGATTTGATTTGATTTGAGAAACCAAATTAAAACAAGTTATGAGACAGAATCCTAGTAGGACTAGGATTCCACCTTGCGCCACATAAACCTTCTCCACGCCCTCTCTCTTATTCAACGCCAATCTCCACTTATTTTGTGTGACAAAAGCCCTCTCCCAGATCTCTCTCACGTTCACAAAAGGTCTCCTCTCTTCTTTCTTACATGGAAGGTGATTTGGATCAAATCTAAAAGGAATAAGTTTGGATTTCGAATTCTATGAGATAGAGTTTTAGAAATCCAAAACTCTTTCAATTTTGCACCGAATTTATCCAAATTTTTTTTGGAATTTTCGTGGCTTTTAGGGTTTACATTTTACACCCTTTTTTGGTGATCCATGCACGAAAATATGGAGGAGGTGCTCAAGAGTTGGGCATCCCTTAACTTGCCATGTTTGGATAAGCCTTGACTAGGTGTTTGACCTAGATAAGGACTCTATCATATCTCTCTATATAAGATGAGTTTCTTTGTGAAATTTTAAGGAGAGATACTTTTTTGAGAGGCCTTTCTTCCATCCAAAAATCAGAGAGAAATACCTTTGGGTTGTAGAGATATAAAAGACACAAGTTTCGGTGTCTAGAGAGAAAAACGTGAAGAAGAAGAGGGTCTTCTTCTAGGGTTTTTATTTTCATATCTTTCCTCCTTCCATCTTGAGTTTCCTGAGAGCGTCTCAGATCTGAAACTCCTCCTTCTACTTTCCATCTTTGGAAGAGTCCAAATCAAGAAGAAGGAGGCACCTGATCAACCATCAAAGAAGGATCAGCGCAGTACTAGCATACTGTGCTGATTTTCTGAAGCAGGACTTCTGATCGAGATTCGTGGGCTCGTGTGGATGACTCCTAGAGGCCGGACATGTGTGCGGCTTGCAACATCATCCTTAAGACCAGATCAGCGAGGTTAGAGCATCTAACTTGCAAGGTAATAGATCTGATCTATTATTTAAAAGATACATTAGATGTAGCTAGTATAGAAACATGTTGATATGATCAACATGTAGTTCATACTATATTTATATATATATTAATTTTTGATTTAATGCTATGTAATAATCATGTAATAGGATCTTAGATCTAGGGATTTTCTGATCTTAGAAAATAAATTTTGATTTATTTTAGTCTTCCGCTGTATGATCTTGAAAAAGTTTCAAGATCTAACCCTGAAACCCTAGATCTGGTTCCTACAATTGGTATCAGAGCCTAGGTTCTTTATTACATGATTATTTATACATGCTTAGATTATTTTTTAGATTAGATCTAATTTATAATCTGATTATTAAATCTGAAATTAAAATTTTAGATCAATCACAAACTGCAAGGTTGTCCTGCTGTAAGGTTTACCCCTTACAGTGCAAAGGTTGTCCTAGTTTGTGTAGATCTATCTTTAATCATAAATTTGTTAGATATGATCTAGATTAAATTTATGATTTATTAGATTTAAAAGATGTTTAAATCTGAAATAAAATCTCTTTGTTAATAATTTTTATGCAAAGAAATTATTTAAAGTTGAAATTGTTTCAATTACATGAACCTGTTTAGATTAGATCTAAAGTAGTTTCATGTTTATTTCACTTGCATCTTGATTATGAATCAAACATGCAATATGATTGGTAGAATCATATTGTAAAATTATTTTACAAATATGAAAATAATTTTTTGAAAAGTCGAACCCAACCCTCAGCCCAAAACTTAATTAAGAATTAAGAAGTTATTTGATTAGGTTCTAGGATTGTGAATTGAAGAACCTAAGACACAAATCATAACACATTGGGTTAATGGGTTAGTGGGAACTAGGTCCATTAATTGGGTTAGACCTATGGTTAGATTAAAGATGGACTTAATTAGAGAATTGACTAAATCTAATCAATTGTTGTCTTTAATTAGGTCAAGGATTCTCTAGATCAATTACAATAGTTGTAGTTGGTCAAGTCCATGTCTTTAACGAGAACCAAATGGACTTGATTTTTGGCTAAGCGGTCTAGCACGAACTGTTAGGTTGATCTAATCGAAACTAATTAAACCAGTTGGTGTCTAAGGTAAACCAGACCGGTGGTTTTTAATTGGGAGCCCGCTTACCTGGCCATTCATGATGGTGTCTAAGGCAAGCTTTGGCAGACCCTCCCACTGATCGAACTTACCTGGCCTCTTGGTGAAATTATGTTTTGATCGGATCACTTGACTATTCGAGCTGACCCATGTCAGCTAGGTAAATCAGTGTGACTGATTTAGGTGCTCCTAGACCAGCCCTGGTCTCCCTTAAGCTGACTTGGTGAAGCCAGTGGGAGGATCATGATAAGCTGGTTCATCTGACCTCATCCTCTATATTATTTAAATCTTCTAAAATTATTAGGTCCTTAAAATGATAAAGTTATGAAGATAACTGAGTCATAGCCTCCCATTAAGGTGTTTGATAATGAGTCCATGAACTCAATAATCATTGCAGACCCAAAGGCCTGGTGCTTGTTGACTAATGGAATTATCACTCATCATATGACGACTTGGAAGTATCTCTCTAATGGTGGTTAGGTGAGCCAACCAAAGTTGGGCTTAATCATTCGTTGGTTAGATACACCAAGTATGATCATGTTAATGGTTGGACCTAACTGGATCCTTACAGTGGAGGCCAAAGCCTACTGATTAGGTTTCTGGGGCAAAATTAAAATTACTAGAAATTGTTTAGAGAAACAATTGGTTATGAACCTACCCTTAGATGTACATGGGTTGGCCAACCAAAGTTGGGCTTGTGTGCAGTCTAAGTGGATTCTAGTACCCGCTAAGGAATTAGGATAATTCCTCGAATTGAAGGTAGAGGCTACCAATTCGAATAAAATAGTGGGAGAAACCTTTCGATTAAAGTCCAAATCTTTAGGTTTAATGAATCAATTTACTAATTAGGTTATGGTTCTCCTTTGTGCAAATATGGCCACTTCCCTATCGCTCCGATCATTGTTGGATAATGATAAGTTGGTGGGACCCAACTTCGGTAGCTGGTATCGAAAGTTGAAGACAGTCCTGGAGCATGAACGGATCCTATATGTGATAATAGATCCTGCACCTGAGGAGCCAGCTGTCAATGCACGTGGAACAATCAGAGACACTTACTAGAAGTGGCTCAGTGATCGGACCACGGTGCGCTGTATCATGCTGGCTATCATGAGCGACGAGTTCAGTCGCAGATTTGAGACGGCTCAGCCAAAGGACAAGCTTCAAGTGTTGGAGGATGCCTTTGGCACACCCGATGATGTGGAGAGGCACAAGACTAGTTGTGCCATCTTCAACGCCAAAATGCGGGATGGTGCCTCTGTCACTGATCATGTATTGTACATGATCGAGCTGATGGAATGATTGAGCAAGCTCGACTTTTTCTTGCATGAGCAGCTTGGAAAAGATGCAATACTGAACTCGCTGCCCAAGTCTTATCTCCCATTCCTCACTCATTATAGAATGACAAAGCTTGAAGAGAACTACCACGGGTTACTGGGGTTGCTTCAGAACTTTGAGAAGGATCACCAACTTCACAAGGAGTCGGTGAATTTAGTGGGAGGTTCGTCTTCTGGTTCTCGACCTTTTGAGAAAAGGAAGAAGAACAAGAAGAAGAAAGTGAAGAAGGTGCAAGTTCAGGCTGGGACATTAGTGCAGAGCCAGACCAAAAAGATCAAGCCTGATAAGAGTGTATTCTACTGGCAAGCACCCTAGATTAGATAGTGTGTCAGATATCTACTTATGGCACTGTAGGCTAGGCCATATAAACAAGAACAGAATAAACAGGTTGACTCAAGAGGGAATCCTCGAAGTCAGTGATTGTGAATCACTTCTAACCTGTGAGTCCTGTCTTCTTGGTAAAATGACCAAGTCACCTTTTACTGAAAAAGGTGAGAGAGCTACTGAGCTCTTGGGCCTAATACATACTGATGTATGCGGGCCCATGAGCACCAGTGCTAAAGGTGGATATTTCTACTTCATAACTTTCACGGATGATCTATCCTGATATGGATATGTCTATCTGATGAAACATAAGTCGGATTCATTTGAAATGTTTAAACGATTCCGAAGTGAAGTAGAAAAACAAACTGGGAAGAGTATTAAAACTCTTCGATCTGATCGAGGAGGAGAATACCTTTCTAGTGAGTTTCTCACATATCTAAGAGAGAATGGGATTCTCTCCCAATGGACTCCTCCAGAAACACCACAGCATAATGGTGTGTCTGAAAAGAGGAATCAGACTCTGTTAGACATGGTCCGATCCATGATGGGTTTTTGCTAGCTTGCTAATATCCTTCTGGGGATATGCACTCGAATCGGCCTGTTATCTGTTAAATAGGATTCCAAGTAAGTCTGTAATTAAGACTCCATATGAGATATGGACAGGGCGTAAGCCAGTACTTTCACACCTTAAGGTCTGGGGGTGCCCGACCTATGTCAAACGATTAGTCACAGACAAACTTGGACCTAGGTCTGACAAATGCTCATTCATAGGGTACCCCAAAGAGACAAAAGGATATTTTTTCTACCATGCTGATGAACAAAAGGTGTTCGTCAGCCTTAAGGCAATTTTTTTTTAGAAAAGGAGTTCCTTGGTGAAGGAACCGTTGCCTCTAAGGTTGAACTTGATGAAGTTCAACAGGTAGAAGGACCGACACCAATAGCTGAACCTGAGTCGGATATGATTAGATCAGATCCGGAGCCCAATATACCTGTACCATTAAGGCGATCTGGTAGAGTACCGCATCAGCCGGACAGATACTACGGTTTCTTGGTCCGGGATGATGATCCCATCGAACTTGATGAGAATAATGAGGATCCGATCACCTATATGGATGCTATGCAGAGACCTGATTTGAGAAATGGCTTGAAGCCATGAAATCCGAAATGGAGTCCATGAAGGTCAACGATGTATGGACATTGGTTGACCCACCTAAAGGGGTTAAACCCATTGGGTGTAAATGGGTCTTCAAAAGGAAGAGGGGCGCAGACGGAAAGGTGGAGACCTATAAAGCCCGTCTGGTTGCCAAGGGGTATCGTCAACGTTATGGTATTGACTATGACGAGACGTTTTCTCCTGTGGTAATGCTCAAATCTATTCGGATAATACTTGCAATAGCTGCCCATCTGGATTATGAGATCTGGCAGATGGATGTAAAGACAGCTTTTCTGAATGGAGAGCTAACTGAAGAGGTGTATATGATACAACCTGAAGGGTTTACATCCACAGATGAGTCCAAGGTGTGCAAGCTTCAGAGATCCATTTATGGATTGAAGCAAGCTTCTCGAAGTTGGAACATGCATTTTGATAAGGTGATCAAAATGTATGGCTTCATTAAGAATGGAGAAGAGCCCTGCATCTATAAATGGGCAAATGGTCCAGTTGTGGTATTCCTTGTCTTGTACGTGGATGACATTCTCTTAATCGGGAATGACATCCCCGTACTACAGGGAATAAAAGTTTGGTTGTCATCACAGTTCTCCATGAAGGACTTGGGTGAAGCATCCTACATCCTAGGGATGAAGATCTATAGGGATAGATCTAAAAGATGCTTGGGTTATCCCAGTCCATGTACATAGATACTGTGCTGAAGAGGTTCAGCATGGAAAATTCCAAGAAGGGCTATCTACCGATAGGCCAAAGAATTTCTCTCTCTAAGAAGGATTGTCCGACAACTCCTGAAGAGAGAGAGCGTATGAGTAGAGTCCCATATGCTTTAGCCGTGGGATCTATCATGTATGCCATGACATGTACAAGACCAGATGTGGCATACTCACTAGGAGTAGTGAGTAAATACCAATCTGATCCTGGAGAAAACCACTGGAAAGTGGTTAAAGCCATCCTTAAGTATTTGAGAAATACTAAGGACCAATGGTTGGTTTATGGCGAGTCAGATCTGAAACTTGTGGGGTTCACAGACTCCAGCTTTCAATCTGACCATGATGATAGCAGGAGTGTGTCAGGTTATATCTTTACTCTGAATGGTGGAGCCATCTGCTGGAAGAGTTCCAAGCAGCATACTGTGGCGGACTCTGTTTGTGAAGCGGAGTACATCGCAGCATCGGATGCCGCGAAAGAAGCTGTGTGGCTGAGAAAATCCATCACTGAGCTCGGAGTAGCACCCTCCCTCGATGGTCCAGTCCTGCTCTACTGCGACAGCACTGGTGCCATAGCTCAGGTGAAGGAACCCAAAGCACATCAGCGGATGAAGCACATCATGCACCGCTTCCACCTGGTCCGAGAGATTGTGGATCGAGGTGACGTCGACCTTCAGAAGATCGACGGAAAGGAGAACCTAGCCGACCCCTTCACTAAAGCCCTGGCAATAAAGGAGTTCGACAACCACAAGTCAAAGATGGGTATTAGATACTGTGTCGAGTGGCTTTAGGACAAGTGGGAGTTGTTGGGAAATGTGTCCCAAAAAGCCAATCGTCAAGCTGTTGATGGTTGAGCAACCAAGTATTGTAATTGATTTGTTAATAAATAAAATATATTTGGCATCTTCATCATAAGCTTTTATCTTCTAATGAACTCCGTTGTTATGATGAAGTCCTTAGGACTATTTTGATTCGATAAAGAGAGGATTTATCGATTAGTCCTTAAAACTGTTCACGACCAAATGATAAGCTGTTAATAAGGACGACAGCTTCTATCGAGCATAGGTCGCTGTAGGCCATATGGGTTGGTTGTCCTCTTAACCAAAGAGTGTGGAGACACTGGTATGGCATACAGGTGAGATGTAAGGGTACATCGTCATTGAACGTGACCAACTCCAGAGCATTCTACTGTCGAGAATGTCTTTGATGGGATATAGGTATAAGTGTCCCTTAGACCTGAGATCGCCTCAGTGACTTGCAAGCAACTCACTGTGCTTTGGTACTGGACTAACTGAATTTCTAATTCAGGGACGGAAGGCTTCTGGGCACAGTCAAGTACTTGCGAAGTCAGAGTGTGATCGAGATGGGATTGACCACTCCAAGAGTTGGAGAAGAATGAGTCGCTGTATTTCAATTTAGCAAAACCTTGGCCAGGGTATTCCATCAGATGGATTTGATATTTTGAAATACAATGTGGACAACCTGATCAGAGTTGACAGTTGAGCTCTGGGGTGTCCTATGATCATTTTGGTCAAGGGGATGAATTATATGAAAACTATATCCGCATGGGTTCTAAGGATGTTGTTCTACACATTCGACCTATCCGGACGTCGGGTACCATTGCTAGATGGTCACTTCGATTGGTATAGGAATTTGTTTCTATGCTACCGGCTTAGGTTCGGACCTATGAGGTCACACACATTAGAGTTCATGATCCGATCGGATGGTTGATCAACGATTAAGAATCATTATAGGGTTAAATAATCAATACGATTGACATTTAACCCAGTGCAAGTGTTGCAGGAGGATCGATTAGCAATTTGATTGCTAATTGGCTTAATTTGATTAAGCCAAAGGGCTGAGATTAAGTCTAATTAAATATGATTTAATTAGATTTGATTTGGGCTTGATTGGATCAAGTCCAATTGGTTTATTGGATAAGCCAAGTGCAAGGAAAGACTAGTCCTAGTTCAACTAGGACTTGGGTCAATCTAATTTCTAATTTGATTAGAAAATTAAATCAGATTTAAATCTAATTTAAATCTGATTAAATTAGGTTCTTAATTGGGTTAAGACCTATTTTAATTGGGTTGATCTAATTTTGATTTGATTTGGTTTGGGAAACCAAATTAAAACAAGTTATGAGACAGAATCCTAGTAGGACTAGGATTCCACCTTGCGCCACATAAACCTTCTCCATGCCCTCTCTCTTATTCAACGCCAATCTCCACTTATTTTGTGTGACAAAAGCCCTCTCCCAGATCTCTCTCACATTCACAAAAGGTCTCCTCTCTTCTTTCTTACATGGAAGGTGATTTGGATCAAATCTAAAAGGAATAAGTTTGGATTTCGAATTCTATGAGATAGAGTTTTAGAAATCCAAAACTCTTTCAATTTTGCACCGAATTTATCCAAATTTTTTTTGAAATTTTCGTGGCTTTTAGGGTTTATATTGTACACCCTTTTTTGGTGATCCATGCACGAAAATATGGAGGAGGTGCTCAAGAGTTGGGCGTCCCTTAACTTGCCATGTTTGGATAAGCCTTGACTAGGTGTTTGACCTAGACAAGGACTCTATCATATCTCTCTATATAAGACGAGTTTCTTCATGAAATTTTAAGGAGAGATAGTTTTTTGAGAGGCCTTTCTTCCATCTAAAAATTAGAGAGAAATACCTTTGGGTCGTAGAGATATAAAAGACGCAAGTTTGGATGTCTAGAGAGAAAAACGTGAAGAAGAAGAGGGTCTTCTTCTAGGGTTTTTATTTTCATATCTTTCCTCCTTCCATCTTGAGTTTCCTGAGAGCGTCTCAGATTTGAAACTCCTCCTTCTACTTTCCATCTTTGGAAGAGTCCAAATCAAGAAGAAGGAGGCACCTGATCAACCATCAAAGAAGGATCAGCGCAGTACTAGCATACTGTGCTGATTTCCTGAAGCAGGACTTCTGATCGAGATTCGTGGGCTCGTGTGTACGACTCCTAGAGGCCGGACATGTGTGCGGCTTGCAACATCATCCTTAAGACCAGATCAGCGAGGTTAGAGCATCTAACTTGCAAGGTAATAGATCTGATCTATTATTTAATACATACATTAGATGTAGCTAGTATAGAAACATGTTGATATGATCAACATGTAGTTCATACTATATTTATATATATTTTAATTTTTGATTTAATGCTATGTAATAATCATGTAATAGGATCTTAGATCTAGGGATTTTCTGATCTTAGAAAATAAATTTTGATTTATTTTAGTCTTCCGCTGTATGATCTTGAAAAAGTTTCAAGATCTAACCCTGAAACCCTAGATCTGGTTCCTACAGGATCACTAATGACACACGAGCTAAGCATAAAACAACATCAAGAAGAAGATGTCAAGAAGAAGAGGACAATCTCCCTCAAATCCATTGCTCAACTCAGGAATCTGATGAAACAGAAAATGAAGAGTAAGATGAAAAAATAGCCCTCATCACTAGAAAGTTTAAAAAATTTTTGAAGAAAAAAAACAAGGGATGAGGAAGAAGCCACCTACAAAAGGGAAGCATAGCAAGGAGAAGGATAAGGAGTAGGCCCTTATTTGTTATGAATGTAAGAAGCCGGGGCACCTTAGGTCCGAATGTCACAACTTAAGAAGGGCCCCAAGAAGTATAAGAAAAAGGCTATGGTGGCTACATGGAGTGATAGTGATGAGTCAAGCTCCGAAGAAGAAGATTCATATGAACATGCCAACTTGTGCCTTGTGGCATATGAAAATGAGGTAAACGCTGAAACTCCTAATGACTTTACTTTTGAAGAACTTCAAGAAGTATTTTATGATCTAGTTGATGATCTAAAGAAGTTAAGGGTAAATTGTTGGGAATAGTGTCCCAAAGCCAATCGTCAGTCTGTTGACGGTTGTGCTCTTTGTTGTATTAGTATATAAATTATAAATAAATAAAAATTATTTTGATATTTTTCATCATAAATTATCATCTTCTAATGAACTCCTGTATTGTGGTGAAGTCCTTAAGACTATTTAGACTCGACAAAGGAGGATTTTTCGTTTAATCTTTAAACCTATTTGCGACCAAATGATACGTTGTTATCAAGGATAACAATATTTATCGAGCATAGGTCGTTGTGTGCCATATAAGTTGGTTGTCCTCTTAACTAAGGAGAGTAGAGACACTGGTATGGCATAAAGGTCAGATGTAAGGGTACATCTGCACTGAACGTGACAGACTCTGGAGCTTTTTTTACTGTCAAGATTTGCTCCGATGGGATATGGGTATAACTATCCCTCCGACCTGAGACCGTCATGGTGACTTGCAAGCAACTCACTGCACTTAGGCACTGGACTACCTGAATTTCTAATTCAGTGACGAAAGGCTGCTGGGTGTAGTCAAGTACTTGACTTGTCGGTGCGTGTGTCAAGATGGGATTGACCACTCCAGTTCAGGAGCTGTGTACAGTCATATTTCAATTTAGCAAAACCTTAGCCAGGGTAGTCCTAGTGAGGAGTCACAGGACTGATTGAGTTGAGCACGACTCAGATGATCTAATTAGGGTTGACAGTTTAACCCTGAGTCATCCTAAACACAGGGGTCCAAAGGGATGAATTATACAGTAACCACATTCACGTAGGTTCTGAGTATTGCGATTACAACTATTCAATCTATCCGAATGTCGGGTACCATTGCTAGATGGTCACTTTGATTAGTACAGGAATTGGTTCCTGTGCTACCGGCTTAGGTTCGAACCTGCGAGGTCACACACATTAGAGATTCCTATCTGATCTGATGGTTGATGAAGAGTCCTAATATTCATGGACTATGAGTCTTATATGTCTGGGACTCTGTGATCGAGAATCAGGATTCTCTGATCACAAGTCTCACACATTTTGGGTACCGGGGTTAAGAGTCCCACTGGTTTGGGACTCTACGATCAAGGTTTCATATTGATGGACTTTGATACCCGATTGCCTATCAGATTTGGACTCAATATTTATGAGAGGTTTTATTAGTGATTTGATCACTAATTAACTCAATTTGATTGAGTAATTATTTTTGGATCAAGTCCAATTGAATTGGATTCAGTTGGGTTTGACCCGATTAGGTTAAGAGTTGACCTAATCGTCGAGATAGTTTGGTCATTGATTTGATCAGGGGTTGGACTTAGTCAATTTCTAATTTGATTAGGATTTTATTGGGCCTAATTAAACCTAATTAAGTTGGGTTTAAATTAGTCTAATTGGGCTTAACTTATTTGGTTCAATTAGGTTGGTTTAAATAATGAAACCACCTTGACCCAAACTCCCTGCGCCACCTCACATCCACTGTGCCCATTTGAATTCACAAGAAGGAATTTCTCATGAATTTTTTTTCTTATGGAAAGCCCTCCACATGCCCACTTTTGTGTGCCATATGGATGGATAAAGCTGATTAGTTAACCATTCAAATTCAAAGCGTGTTTGAATTTGAATGGATAACTTATCTCTTGTGCCTTCAGGCTTATCCATCTTGTGCACCACATAACTTACACGAGAAAAGGTTTCTCATGAAACCTTTCCATGCACAAAGAGTCCACGTCCTTCTCTTCTCATGCCATAAGTGGATAGGGATGAGTTGGTTTGCATTTGAATTCAAACTCGATTTGAATTCAAATGTGCAACCACTTATCTTTATCCTCTCACGCGGATAAGACATGTTCGATGTTGTTTTAAAAAGAGGAGAAAGGTGGGGCATGCATAGAATTTTTTGGAGAGAAAGTTTGGGATGTGAGGAACCTTTCTGTATAAGGTGAATGTCCAAAACCTTTCGAGAGAAAAAAAAAAAGAAAAGAAAGAAAAAAGGGCGCAGAGTTTTTCTTAGTGTACCCTAGGGTTTCAGCCTGGGATTCGGGAAGTGAGAAGGTGAGCTACGAGTGTCGTGAGCTCACCAAATTTTAGAGAGATCTTCAACATCCTCTCAAGCATGTCTGCTGATAATCCGTAGTATTCAAAGAATCGACAGACATCGATCGAAGGAGTTCGATCAGCATCGATCGTCGAAAGGGCTCTACAACGAGCTAGCACCTGTGAGGAGCCGATTAGATCGAGAGCCACATGTGAATGATCCACAGAGGCCAGATGTGCTGTGTGGCTGCATCATGATGATCAGACTCTCTCGATGGTGATCAGATTGCGGTGATCTACTATCCGCATAAAGGTATTGTGTTCTGAACACATTACAGTAAAGTGTTTACTGTTCAAATTCAAATTTCAAATTTAAATGCATGCATGCTGTATATCATATTTAGATCCTAGTGTAGGGTAAACATATATTAATTAATTAGATTAATTAATATTTTTTACTATAAAATCATAATTTTGAAAAATTTTAAAATTATCATTTTATCCCTGCACTGAAGTTCGCTTCAAATGGTATTAGAGCAGGTTCTAAGATATGATATATGAATTTGCATGCGTAGATTAAGTTGTAATCTAAAAGTTTAAATTTAAAATTTAAAATTTAAAATTTAAAATTTGAATTTTGAAAGTTGTTCGAAATTCAAAATTCAAAAGTTTGAAATTCAAAATTTGAAATTTGAATTTTGAAATTCAAAATTCGAAATTCAAAATTCAAAAATTTGAAATTCAAAATTTAAAATTTAAAATTTGGTTGAAATTTCAAATTTAAAATTCAAAATTTAAAATTCAAAATTTGAAATTTAAAAATTTAAAATTTGAAATTTGAAATTTGTTTGAAATTTAAAATTCAAAAATTTAAAATTTAAATTTTGAAATTGGTATATTTAGATATACATGATCCAAGTAGCAAGTAATCGAATTGGGTTGGTTGCTATAGCCATCCGGTCATAGGAGAAAAGTAGGGTTTAAAGGCCCTCTCCTCCCATTCGATGGGGTCTCCTATGGCGGTAGGGGTACCGCTGTAATTATATCCCATGCAGATGAAGCAGTGAAAGGACTTAATTATAAAGGTTCAATTATAAAATTTATCATGAATGTGTTAGATTAGATCTAAAGGAATATTCATGATTTATTTTGATTGAGTTATTTTCTATTATGTAATTAGCAATAGGATTGCTATTTATGAAATGTGCTGATCTATTTGTGAAATGAATCAACATGTTTGGTGAACAGAACATAAAATCTTTCAAATTTAAAAATTATTTTTGAAAAGCCAAATCCTGACCCATCAGCCCAAATACTTAATTAAAAAAATTAAGTGTTGTCAAGTTGATCTAGAATTGTGAATTAAGACCTAAGACAATTGCATAAACTTGTGGGTCAATGGGTTAGATGGATTAGGTCCATAATTGGGTTAGACCTTAGGTTAGCTTAAAGAAATAGACTAAATTAGAGTAATTGGTCAAATCTAATCAAAAATTGAATTAGATTAGGTCAAGGACACTCTAGACTCTACTCCAATAGTCGTAGTTGAATGGGTCCATGTCTTTAACTAGACCAAGATGGACTTAATTCATGGCTACGTGGTGGAACCCTATTTACTAAGTTGATCAAATTAAAACTAATGAACCGGTTGGTGTCTAAGGTAAGTTCGACAGTTTGACCAGTGGTTCTTAAGTGGGAGCTACTCGCATTGATTCGATCTCTGATGAGTTAATGGCTTATCCCCACCACTGATCTCACTTACCTGGCCAACCTGGTGAGTTAGGTTTTGATTAGATCACTTGGTGATTAGGGCTCACCCATGTCATTAGGTAAATCAGTGTGACTGATTTAGGTGCTCCTAATGCCAGCTTTAATTAAATCTTTTTAATCTGACTTGGTGAAGTCAGTGGGAGGATTGAAATTGGCTGGTTAATTTCTTCTCCTCTATCCTTTAATAAAATTTTCAAAATTATTAGGTCCCTAAAATGATTAAGTTATAGTGATAACTAAGTCATAGCCTCCCATTAAGTGAGTGATAATGAGTTCATTAGTTTAATAATCATTGGAGGCCCAAAAGCCTAGTGCTTATTGACTAATGAAATTATCATTCATAGTATGATAATTTGGTTTGAGTCTTTCTAATGGTGGTTAGGTTGGCCGGCCAAAGTCAGACCTGATCATTTATTGGTCTGATTCATCAAATCAAGTCATGTTAATGGTTGGACCTAACCAGATCTTTTTAGTGGAGGCCAAAGCCTACTGATTAGGTTCTGGGGAAAAATTGATTACTAGAAGTTGTTTAGAGAAACAACTGGTTATGAACCTACCCATAGATGCATATGGATTGACCAACCAAAGTTGGGCTCGTGTGTAGTCTGTGTGGATTCTAGTATCTACTAAGGAATTAAAGTAATTTCTCGAATTGGAGGTTGAGGCTACCAGTTCGTAAAAATATTGTGAGAAACTTTAGACTAAAATCCAAGTCTTTAGTATTAATAATTTATGTACTAATAGAGGTCTGATTTTTTTTTATGTAGCTATGGCCACTACCCTGTCACTCCGATCATTATTAGATAATGACAAGCTCATGGGACCTAATTTCGATAGCTGGTATCGAAAATTAAAAATCATCCTTGAGCATGAATGAATCTTTTACGTAGTAACGGATCTGGCACCAGAGGAGCCAGCCCCAAATGCTAGAGGCACGATCCGAGATACTTACCAGAAATGGCTCAATGATCGCACCACCGTTCAGTACATAATGCTGGTGGCAATGATGTGGGAAAATTCAGTGCAGGGGTAAAATGGTAATTTTAAAAATTTTTCAAAATTATGATTTTACAGTGGAAAAATATTAATTAATCTAATTAATTAACATAAATTTATCCTATACTAGGATCTAAATATGATATATAGCATGCATTCATTTAATTTTGAAATTCAAATTCGAACAGTAAACACTTTACTGTAATGTGTTCAGAACACAATACCTTTGTGCGGGTAGTTGATCGCCGCAATCTGATCACTGTCGGAAGAGTCTGATCATCGGAATACAGTCACACAGTGTGTCTGGCCTTTGTAGATCATCCACATGAAGCTCTCGATCTGATCGACTCCTCACGAGTGCTAGCTCATTGTAGAGCCCTTTTGACGGTGGATGCTGATCGAACTCTTTTGATCGATGTCTGTCGATTCTTCAGATACTCCAGATCATCAACAGATGTATTTGAGAGGATATTGAAGATCTTCCTGAGATTTTGTGGGCTCACGATACTCGTAGCTCACTTTCTCACTTTCCGAACCTCAGGCTAAAACTCTAGGGAACTCACCGGAAACCTTGCACCTACTTTTCTTTCTTTTCTTTCTTTTTCTCTTAGAAGGATATGGACTTTCTTCTCACGCACAAGACTTCTCATGCCCTAAAATTTTTCTCCAGAAAACTTTTTCTTGCACGCCCCACTCTTCTCCTCCTTTTATAACAACATCAAACGTCTTATCCAAAAGAAATGATAAAGATGAGTAATTGCACATTTGAATTCAAATCAAATTTTGAATTCAAATGGATACCAACTCATCCCTTATCCACTAAAGGTGTGTGGCATGGCTTAAATTATGCATGAAGTGATTTCATGAGAAACCTTTTCTCATATAATAAATGGGACGTAAAAAAAGGGATAAGGTGCAAAGATTGATTGCCCATTCAAATTCAAACTTTATTTTGAATTTGAATGGCCAACCAATCATCCTTATCCATTCATTTGGCACATTAAAGTGAGACGTGGAGAGGGCTTGGCATGAGAAAAAAATTCATGAGAAGTTCCTTCTCATGAATCCAAATGGGTGCAATGGAAGTGAGGTGGCGCATGGAGATTGTGTCATGGTGGTTTAATTATTTAAACCAACCTAATTGAACCAAATAAGTTATGTCCAATTAGATTAATTTAAACCCAACTTAATTAGGCTTAATTAGACTCAATAAAATCTTAATCAAATCAGAAATTGACTAAGCCCAACCCCTGATCAAATCAGGGACCAAACCATCTTGATGATTAGGTCAACTCTTAACCTAATCGGGTCAAATCCAACTGAATCCAATTCAATTGGACTTGATCTAAAAATAATTATTCAATCAAATTGAGTTAATTGATGATCAAATCACTAATTAAACCTCTCATAAATACTGAGACCAAATTTGATGGGCAATCGGGCATCAGAATTCATCGATATGTAACCCTGATCGAAAAGTCCCAACCAGTGGGACTGTTGACCCCGGTACCCATAATGTGTGAAACTCATGATCAGAGAATCCTGATTCTCGATCATCGAGTCTCAAACATGTAGGATTCTACATCGGCTATCAAATCAGATAGGAACCTCTAATGTGTGTGACCCCACAGGTTCGAACCTAAGCCAGTAGCACAAGAACCAATTTCTGTACTAATCGAATTGACCATCTAGCAACAGTACCCGATGTCCGGATAGGTCGAAAAGTCACAATCGCAACACTCAGAACCTACATGAATATGGTTACTGTATAATTCATCCTTTTGACCACTGTGTTTAGGATGACTTAGGGTTAAACTGTCAACCCTGATCAGATCATCCAAATCGTCCTCAACTCAAACAGTCCTGTGACTCCTCACATGGACTACCCAGGCCAAGATTTTGCTAAATTGAAACATGACTGTACACAACTTCTAAACTGGAGTGATCAATCCCATCTTGACACATGCACTAACAAGTCAAGTACTTGACTACACCCAGCAGCCTTCTGTCACTGAATTAAAAATTCAGGTAGTCCAGTGCCTAAGTGCAGTGAGTTGCTTGCAAGTCACCGTGGCGGTCTCAGGTCGGAGGGATATTTATACCCATATTCTATTGGAGCAAATCTTGACAGCAGAAATAGCTCCGGAGTCGGTCACGTTCAGTGCAGATGTACCCTTACATCTCACTTGTATGCCATACCAGTGTCTCCATACTCATTGGTTAAGAGGACAACCAACCTATATGGCACACAACGACCTATGCTTGATAAACGTTATCGTCCTTGGTAACAAAGTATCGTTTGGTCGCAAATAGATTTAAGGACTAAACGATAAATCCTCTTTTGTCGAGTCTAAATAGTCCTAAGGACTTCACCACAACATAGGAGTTCATTAAAAGATGAAATATTTTGTGATGAAAAATATCAAAATAATTTTTATTAATTCATAATTCATGTACAAATACAAAGATGAGCACAATCGTCAACAGGCTGACAATTGACTTTGGGATACTATTCCTAACAATCTCCCACTTGGCTAAAGCCAATCGGTGCAGTATCTAATACCCATCTTCGACTTGTAGTCATCGAACTCTTTCACCGCAATGGCTTTAGTGAATGGGTCGGCCAGGTTCTCCTTTCCATCGATCTTCTGAAGGTCGATGTCACCTCTAATGTGTGTTGCTTAGAACTCTTCCAGCAGATAGCCCCACCATTAAGGGTAAAAATAAATCCCGACACACTTTTGCTGTTATCGTGATCAGACTGGAAACTAGAGTCTGTAAACCCTATAAGTCTCAAGTCCGATTCACCATAAACAAGCCACTGGTCCTTAGTATTTCTTAAATACTTCAGGATGGTTTTAACAAACTTCCAATGATTCTCCCCAGGATTAGATTGGTATCTACTCACCACCCCTAGTGAGTATGCCACATCTGATCGTGTACATGTCATGGCGTACATGATAGATCCCACTATCGAAGCATATGGAATCCTACCCATACGCTCTCTCTCTTGAGGTGTTGTCAGACAATCCCTCTTTGAGAGAAAAATTCCATGGCCTATCGGAAGATAGCCTTTCTTGGAATTCTCCATGCTGAACCTCTTTAGCATAGTATCAATGTACGTGGACTGAGATAAACCAAGCAACCTTTTAGATCTATCCCTATAGATTCTCATCCCTAGGATGTAGGAAGCTTCTCCCAGATCCTTCATAGAGAACTATGACGACAGCCAAATCTTTATCCCCTATAATGCAGGGACATCATTCTCGATTAAGAGAATGTCATCCACATACAATACAAGAAATACTATTACTGGACCATTAGTCCACTTATAAATGCATGGCTCTTCTCCGTTCTTAACGAAGCCATACGTCTTGATCGTCTTATCAAAATGTATGTTCCAACTCCGTGATGCCTGCTTAAGTCCATAAATGAACCTCTGTAGCCTGCACACCTTAGACTCATCTGTGGATGTGAATCCTTCAAGTTGTATCATATACACCTCTTCATCCAGCTCTCCATTTAGGAAAGCTGTCTTCACATCCATCTATCAGATTTTATAGTCCAGATGGACAGCTATCGCAAGCATAATCTGAATGGATTTGAGCATTACCACAGGAGAAAACATCTCGTCATAGTCTATACCATAATATTGATGATATCCCTTGGCAACCAGATGGGCTTTATAGGTTTTCACCTTTCCGTCTGCGCCTCTCTTCCTCTTGAAGACCCACTTACACCCTATGGGTTTTACTCCTTCGGGTGGGTCAACCAATGTCAACACATCGTTGACCTTCATGGACTCCATTTCGGATTTCATGGCCTCCAACAATTTCTCAGAGTCAGATCTCTGCATTGCATCCATGTAGGTGATCGGATCCTTATCATTTTCATCAAGTTCGATAGGATTGCCGTCTCGAACCAAGAAACCATAGTATCTGTCCAGTTGATGTGGTACTCTACCAGATCGCCTTAAGGGTGCTTGAACAATGGGCTCCGGATCTGATCTAACCAAATTCGGTTCAGGTTCAGCAACTTGTGTCGATTTTTCCACCTGTCGAACTTTGTCAAGTTCGACCTTAGAGGTAACAGTCCCTTTACCAAGGAACTCCTTTTCCAAAAAGATTGCCTTAAGGCAGACAAACACTTTTTGCTCATCAGTTAGGTAGAAGTAATACCCTTTGGTCTCTTTTGGGTACCCTATAAAATTACACTTATCAAACCTAGGTCCAAGCTTGTCCGTAATTAAATGTTTAACATAAGTCGGACACCCCCAAACCCTAAAGTGCGAGAGTACTGGCTTACGTCCTATCCATATCTCATATGGCATTTTGGTTACGGACTTACTCGAAACTCTATTTAGAAGGTAACAAGCCGATTCGAGCGCATATCTCCAGAGGGAGATCGACAGACCAGCAAACCCCATCATGGATCGAACCATGTCCAACATGGTCCGATTCCTCCTTTTAGATACACCATTATGCTGTGGTGTTCCAGGAGGTGTCCATTGAGAGAGAATCTCATTCTCCCCAAGATATGTCAAAAAATCATTGAAAAGGTATTCACCTCCTCGATCAAATCGAAGAGTTTTAATACACTTTTCAGTTTATTTTTCTACCTCATTTCAGAATAGTTTGAATATTTCAAACGACTCCGACTTATGCTTCATTAAGTAGACATACCCATACCTCGATAGGTCATCTATGAAGGTTATGAAGTAGAAATATCCACCTCTTGCACTTGAGCTCATGGGTCCACATACATCAGAATGTACCAAACCTAAGAGTTCACTGGCTCGCTCACCTTTTCCAGTAAAAGGTGATTTGGTCATTTTATCAAAAAGACAGGACTCACAGGTTGGAAGTGATTCACAATCACCTACTTCAAGAATTCCTTCTTGAGCCAACCTGTTTATCCTATTCTTATTGATATGACCTAGCCTACAGTGCCAAAGGTAGACTTCTGACACATTATCTATTCTAGGACATTTATCGGAGGTTTGAACCACATTAACAGGTTGTGATAGAAAGTAATTTCCATTATTAAGTTGTCCAACAAACATTGTAACACCATTCAAAATGATATTGCAAATATTTCTTTTTATTAAAAATTAATAACCATTCATGGCCAAAAAGCCTACAGAAATAATATTAAATAAAAAGCTTGGATAAAAGTGACATTCACTCAGAATTATATTTCGAGAATTGATTACAAGGTTCATGATTCCTAATGCTAGAACTGAAACTTTGCTTCCATCTCCAACGTTCAGGAATCTCTCGCCTTCATCAAATCTCCTACTGACATGCAGACCCTGCATCAAATTGCAAATATGATAAGGGCTTCTGGTATCCAATACCCAGGCAGTAGTATCACAAATGAAAAAGTTGCAAGGTATTATCATATAAGTAACTTGCTACTTCTTCGGCCTGTTCGGGTCCAGGGAAGCAATGTATAGAGGACAGTTCCTCTTCTAGTGCCCCTGCTTCTTGCAAAAGAAGCACTCCACCTGGCTCTGGTCGGGCTTGCGCTTCTTGGTCTGACCCTGTGTAGACGTCCCAGCATGTAGCTGCACCTTCTTATTCTTCTTCTTCTTGTTCTTCTTCTTCCCTTTCTTAAAGGATCAACGATCAGAAGAAGACCCTCCCACAATATTCACCGACTCCTTATGGAGCTGGTGATCCTTCTCAAAGTTCTGCAGCAACCCCAACAAACCGTGGTAGTTCACTGCAGGCTTTGTCATCCGAAAATGAGTAAGGAAGGGGAGGAAGGACTTGGGCAATGAATTTAGGATCGCATCCTTATCGAGCTGCTCATGCAGGGAAAAGCCCAGTTTAGTTAGGTGCTCAATCATTTCGATCATGTACAGTACATAATCAGTGACTGAGGCTCCATCCCTCATCCGAGCATTGAAAATGGCACAACTAATTTTGTGCTTTTCAATATCGTCAGGCGTGCTAAAGGAGTCATTCAACATTTGAAGCATCTCCTGTGGCTGGGCGTTCTCGAACCTGCGGCTGAACTCATCATTCATTGTCGCCAGCATAATGCACCGAACGATGGTGCGATCGTTAAGCCACTTCTAATAAGTATCTCAGACCGTCCCTCTCACATTCGAGGCTGGCTCCTCAGGTACCGGATCCGTTACTACATAAAGGATCTGCTCATGCTCAAGGATGATTTTTAATTTTTGATACCAGCTATCAAAATTAGGTCCCATGAGCTTGTCATTATCTAATAATGATCGGAGGGACAGGGTAGTGGCCATAGCTGCATAAAGGAAAACCAGACCTCTATTAGTACATAAATTATAAATACTAAAGACTTGGACTTTAGTCTAAAGTTTCTCCCAATATTTTTACGAACTGGTAGCCTCAACCTCCAATTTGAGGAATTACTTTAATTCCTTAGTGGGTACTAGAATCTACACAGACTACACACGAGCTCAACTTTTGTTGGTCAACCCATGTGCATCTATGGGTAGGTTCATAACCAGTTGTTTCTCTAAACAACTTCTAGTAATTGATTTTGCCCCAGAACCTAATCAGTAGGCTATGTCCTCTACTGAAAAGATCTGGTTAGGTCCAACCATTAACATGATTTGATTTGATGAATCGGACCAATAAATGATCAGGCCCGACTTTGGCCGGCTAACCTGGCCACCATCAGAAAGACTCAAACCAAATTATCATATTATGAATGATAATTCTATTAGTTAATAAGCACCAGACCTTTGGGCCTCCAATGATTATTAAACTAATGGACTCATTATCACTCACTTAATGGGAGGCTATGACTTAGTTATCAATATAACTTAATCATTTTTAGGGACCTAATAATTTTTTAGGATTTTATTAAAGGATAGATGAGAAGAAAATATCCAGCCAATTTCAATCCTCCCACTGACTTCACCAAGTCAGATTAAAAAAGGATTTAATTAAAGCTGGCATTAGGAGCACCTAAATCAGTCAAACTAATTTACCTAATGACATGGGTGAGCCCTAATCACCAAGTGATCTAATAAAAACCTAATTCACCAGGTTGGCCAGGTAAGTAAGATCAGTGGTGGGGATAAGCCATTAACTCATCAGAGATCAAATCACTGCGAGTAGCTCCCGCTTAAAAACCACTGGTCAAACTGCCAAACTTACCTTAGACACCAACCAGTTCATTAGTCTTAATTTGATAAACTTAGTAAATAGGGTTCCACCGCGTAGCCATGAATTAAGTCCATCTTGGTCTAGTTAAAGACGTGGACCCATTCAACTACAACTATTGGAGTTGAGTCTAGAGTATCCTTGACCTAATCTAATTCAACTTTTGATTAGATTTGACTAATTACTCTAATTTAGTCCATTTCTTTAAGCTAACCTTAGGTCTAACCCAATTATGAACCTAATCCATATAACCCATTGACCCACAAGTTTATGCAATTATCTTAGGTCTTAATTCATAATTCTAGACCTACTAGATAACACTTAATTCTTTTAATTAAGTATTTGGGCTGATGGGTCAAGGTTTGGCATTTCGAAAATAATTTTCAAATTTAAAAGGTTTTATTTTTTGTTCACCAAATATGTTGACTCATTTCACAAATAGATCAGCACATTTCATAAATAGCAATCCTATTGCTAATTACATAACAGAAAATAACTCAATCAAAATAAATCATGAATATTCCTTTAGATCTAATCTAACACATTCATGATAAATTTGACAATTAAATCTTTACAATTAATTTCTTTCGCTACTTCATCTGCATGGGATATAATTGCAGCGACACCCCTACCGCCATAGGAGACCCTATCGAATGAGAGGAGAGGGCCTTTAAACCTTACTTTTTTTCTATGACCGGACGGCCATGGCAACCAACCCAATTCGATTACTTGCTACTTGGATCAAGTATATCTTTGTATACCAATTTCAAAATTTAAATTTCAAATTTTAAATTTTAAATTTTGAATTTCAAATTTCAAACAAATTTCAAATTTCAAATTTTGAATTTCAAATTTTGAATTTTAAATTTTGAATTTTAAATTTGAAATTTCCACCAAATTTTAAATTTCAAATTTTGAATTTTGAATTTCAAATTTTTGAATTTTGAATTTCGAATTTCAAAATTCAAATTTTAAATTTTTGAATTTTAAATTTCGAACAACTTTCAAAATTCAAATTTTAAATTTTGAATTTTAAATTTTAAATTTAAACTTTTAGATTACAACTTAATCTATGCATGTAAATATATATATATCATATCTAAGAACCCGCTCTGATACCATTTGTGAAAAAATTCAGTGCAAGGGTAAAATGATAATTTTAAAACTTTTTTAAAATTATGATTTTATAGCAAAAAAATATTAATTAATCTAATTAATTAATATAAATTTACCCTATACTAGGATCTAAATATGATATATAGCATGCATTCATTTAAATTTAAAATTCAAATTCGAACAGTAAACACTTTACTCTAATGTGTTCAGAACACAGTACCTTTGTGCGGGTAGTTGATCACCGCAATCTGATCATCGCGATACAGCCACACAGTATGTCTGGCCTCTGTGGATCATTCACATGAAGCTCCCGATCTGATTGACTCCTCACGAGTGCTAGCTCATTGTAGAGCCCTTTTGACGGTGGATGCTGATCGAACTCCTTCGATCGATGTCTGTCGATTCTTCGGATGCTCCAGATCATCAACAGACATGCTTGAGAGGATGTTGAAGATCTCTTTGAGATTTTGTGAGCTCACGATACTCGTAGTTCACTTTCTCACTTTCCGAATCCCAGGCAAAAACTCTAGGAAACTCACTGAAAACCTTGCACCCACTTTTCTTTCTTTTCTTTCTTTTTCTCTTGGAAGGATATGGACTTCCTTCTCACGCACAAGATTTCTCATGCCCCAAAATTTTTCTCCAAAAAACTTCTTCTTGCATGCCCCACTCTTCTCCTCCTTTTATAACAACGTCAAACGTCTTATCCAAAAGAAAGGATAAAGATGAGTAATTACACATTTGAATTCAAATCAAATTTTGAATTCAAATGGATACCAACTCATCCCTTATCCACTAAAGGCATGTGGCGTGGCTTAAATTATGCATGGAGTGATTTCATGAGAAACCTTTTCTCATGTAATAAATGGGGCGTAAAAAAAGGGATAAGGTGCAAAGATTGATTGCCCATTCAAATTCAAACTTTATTTTGAATTTGAATGGCCAACCAGTCATCCTTATCCATTTATTTAGCACATTAAAGTGGGGCATGGAGAGGGCTTGGCGTGAGAAAAAAATTCATGAGAAGTTCATTCTTATGAATCCAAATGGGTGCAATGGAAGTGAGGTGGCGCATGGAGATTGGGTCAAGGTGGTTCAATTATTTAAACCAACCTAATTGAACAAATAAGTTAGGTCCAATTAGACTAATTTAAACCCAACTTAATTAAGCTTAATTAGGCTCAATAAAATTTTAATCAAATTAGAAATTGACTAAGCCCAACTCCTGATCAAATCAGGGACCAAACCATCTCGACGATTAGGTCAACTCTTAACCTAATCGGGTCAAACCCAACTGAATCCAATTCAATTAGACTTGATCCAAAAATAATTACTCAATTAAATTGAGTTAATTAGTGATCAAATTACTTATTAAATCTCTCATAAATACTGAGTCCAAATCTGATGGGCAATCAGGCATCAGAATTTATCGATATGTAACCCTGATCGAAAAATCCCAACCAGTGGGACTCTTGACCTCGGTACCCATAATGTGTAAAACTTATGATCAGAGAATCCTGATTCTCGATCATCGAGTCTCAAACATGTAAGATTCTACATCAGCCATCAGATCAGATAGGAATCTCTAATGTGTGTGACCCCACAGGTTCGAACCTAAGCCGGTAGCATAGGAACCAATTCCTGTACTAATCGAAGTGACCATCTAGTAATGGTACCCGATGTCTGGATAGGTCGAAGAGTCGCAATCGCAATACTCAGAACCTACATGAATATGGTTACTGTATAATTTATTCTTTTGACCCCTGTGTTTAGGATGACTCATGGTTAAACTATCAACCCTGATCAGATCATCCAAATCATCCTCAACTCAAACAGTCCTGTGACTCCTCACAAGGACTACCCTGGCCAAGGTTTTGCTAAATTGAAACATGAATGTACATAGCTCCTAAATTGGAGTGGTTAATCCCATCTTGACACACGCACTGACAAGTCAAGTACTTGACTACACCTAGTAGCCTTCCGTCACTGAATTAAAAATTCAGGTAGTTCAGTGTCTAAGTGCAGTGAGTTGCTTGCAAGTCACCATGACGGTCTTAGGTTAGAGGGATATTTATACCCATATTCCATCGGAGCAAATCTTGACAGCAAAAATAGCTCTGGAGTCGATCACGTTCAGTGCAGATGTACCCTTACATCTCACCTGTATGCCATACCAGTGTCTCCACACTCATTGGTTAAGAGGACAACCAACCTATATGGCACACAATGACCTATGCTTGATAAACATTGTCATCCTTGGTAACAATGTATCATTTGGTCGCGAACAGATTTAAGGACTAAACGATAAATCCTCTTTTGTCGAGTCTAAATAGTCCTAAGGACTTCACCACAATATAAGAGTTTATTAGAAGATGAAACATTTTATGATGAAAAATATCAAAATAATTTTTATTAATTCATAATTCATGTATAAATATAAAGATGAGCACAACCGTCAACAGGATGACGATTGGTTTTGGGATACTATTCCCAATAAATGAATGATGAGTTCAGCCGTAGGTTTGAGAATGTCCAACCACAGGAGATGCTTCAAATGTTGAACGACTCCTTTGGCATGCCTGAGACGTTGAAAGGCACAAAACTAGTTATGCCATTTTTAATGCTCGGATGAGGGATGGGGCCTCAGTCATTGATCATGCACTGTACATGATCGAAATGATTGAGCACCTAAGTAAACTGAGCTTTCCCCTGCGCGAGCAGCTCGGTAAGGATGCGATCCTTAATTCTTTGCCCAAGTCCTTCCTCTCCTTCCTTACTCATTTTCAAATGACGAAGCCTGTAGTGAACTACCACGGCTTGTTGGGGTTGCTGCAGAACTTTGAGAAGGACCACCAGCTCCATAAGGAGTTGGTGAATATTGTGGGAGGGTCTTCTTCTGGTCGTCGACCCTTTAAGAAAGGGAAGAAGAACAAGAAGAAGAAGAACAAGAAGGTGCAGCCGCATGCTGGGACGTCTGCACAGGATCAGAGCAAGAAGTGCAAGCCCAACCAGAGCTAGGCAGAGTGCTTCTTTTGCAAGAAGCAGGGGCACTGAAAGAGAAACTATCCTCTATACATTGCCTCCCTGGACCCAAACAGGCCGAAGAAGAAGCAAGGTAATTATATGATAACACCTTACAATTTTTTTATTTGTGATACTACTACGTGGGTATTGGATACCGGAAGCCCTTATCATATTTGCAATTCGATGCAGGGTCTGCAAGTCAGTAGGAGATTTGATGATGGCGAGAGGTTCCTGAACATTGGAGATGGAAGCAAAGTTTTAGTTCTTGCTTTAGAAATCATGAACCTTGTAATCAATTCTCATAATGTAATTCTGAGTGAATGTCACTATTGTCCAAGCTTTTTATTAAATATTATTTCTGTAGGCCTTTTGACCATGTACGGTTATCAATTTTTAATAAAAGAAAATGTTTGCAATATCATTTTGAATGGTGTTACAATGTTTGTTGGACAACTAGATAATGGAATTTATTTACTGTCACAGCTTGTTAATGTGGTTCAAACCTCCGGTAAACATCCTAGAATAGATAATGTGTCAGAAGTCTACCTTTGACACTGTAGGCTAGGTCATATCAAAAAGAACAGGATAAACAGGTTGGCTCAAGAAGGAATTCTTGAAGTTAGTGATTGTGAATCACTTCCAACCTATGAGTCCTGTCTTCTTGGAAAGATGATCAAGTCATCTTTTACTAGAAAACGTGAGCGAGCCAGTGAACTCTTGGGTCTAGTACATTCTGATGTATGTGGACCCATGAGCTCAAATGCAAGAGGTGGATATTTTTACTTCATAACCTTCACAGATGACCTATCGAGGTATGGATATGTCTACTTAATGAAGCATAAGTCAGAGTCATTTGAAATGTTCAAACTATTTCGAAATGATGTAGAAAAATAAACTGGGAAGTGTATTAAAACTCTTCGATCTGATCGAGGAGGTGAATACATTTCTAATGAGTTTTTGACATATTTAGGGGAGAATGGGATTCTCTCTCAGTTGACTCCTCTTGGAACACCACAGCATAATGGTGTATCTGAAAGGAGGAATCGGACCTTATTGGACATGGTCCAATCCATGATGGGGTTTGCTGGTCTGCCGATCTCCCTCTGGGGATATGCACTCGAATCGGCTTGTTACCTTCTAAATAGGGTTTTGAGTAAATCTATAACCAAAATGTCATATGAGTTATGGATAGGATGTAAGCCAGTACTCTCGCACCTTAGGGTTTGTGAGTGTCCGACTTATGTTAAACATTTAATTACGGACAAGCTTGGACCTAGGTCTGACAAGTGTAATTTCATAGGGTACCCAAAAGAGACCAAAGGGTATTATTTCTACCTAGTTGATGAGCAAAAGGTGTTTGTCAGTCTTAAGGCAATCTTTTTAGAAAAGGTGTTCCTTGGTGAAGGGACAGTTGCCTCTAAGGTCGAACTTGAGGAAGTTCAACAGGTAGAAAAACTGACACAAATAGCTGAACTTGAATCGAATTTGATTAGATCAGATCCGAAGCCCATTGTTCCTGCACCCTTAAGGCGATCTGGTAGAGTACCATGTCAACCGGACAGATACTATGGTTTCTTGGTCCGGGACAGAGATCCTATCGAACTTGATGAAAATGATGAGGACCGATCACCTACATGAATGCAATGCAGAGATCTGACTCTGAGAAATGGCTAGAGGCCATGAAATCCGAAATGGAGTCCATGAAGATCAACGATGTGTGGACATTGGTTGACCCACCCAAAGGAGTAAAACCCATAGGGTGTAAATGGGTCTTCAAGAGGAAGAGGGGCGCAGACGGAAAGGTGGAAACCTATAAAGCCCATCTGGTTGCCAAGGGATATCGTCAACGTTATGGTATATACTATGATGAGACATTTTTTCTTGTGGCAATGCTCAAATCCATTCAGATTATGCTTGCGATAGCTGCCCATCTGGACTATGAAATCTGACAGATGGATGTGAAAACAGCTTTCCTAAATGGAGAGCTAGACGAAGAGGTGTATATGATACAACTTGAAGGATTCACATCCACAGATGAGTCTAAGGTGTGCAGGCTACAGAGGTCCATTTATGGACTTAAGCAGGCATCCTGGAGTTGGAACATACATTTTGATAGGACGATCTAGACGTATGGCTTCGTTAAGAATGGAGAAGAGTCCTACATTTATAAGTGGGCTAATGGTCCAGTAGTAGTATTTCTTGTATTGTATGTGGATGACATTCTCTTAATCGGGAATGATATCCCTGCATTACAGGGAATAAAGATTTGGCTGTCATCACAATTATCCATGAAGGATTTGGGAGAAGCTTCCTACATCCGAGGGATGAGGATCTATAGGGATAGATCTAAAAGGTTGCTTGGCTTTTTTCAGTCTACGTACATTGATACTATACTGAAAAGGTTCAGCATGGAGAATTCTAAGAAAGGCTATCTACCGATAGGCCATGGAATTTCTCTTTCGAAGAGGGATTGTCCGACAACACCTCAAGAGAGAGAGCGTATGGGTAAAATTCCATATGCTTCAGCAGTGGGATCTATCATGTACGCCATGACATGTACACGACCAGATGTGGCATACTCACTAGGGGTAGTGAGTAGATACCAATCTGATCCAGGGGAGAATCACTGGAAGGTTGTCAAAACCATCATGAAGTATTTAAGAAATACTAAGGACCAGTTGCTTGTTTATGGTGAATTAGACTTGAGACTTATAGGGTTTACAGACTCTAGTTTTCAGTCTAATCATGATGACAGCAAGAGTGTGTTGGGATTTATTTTTACCCCTAATGGTGGGGCTGTCTGCTAGAAAAGTTCTAAGCAGCACACAGTAGCTGATTCAGTTTGCGAGGCAGAGTATGTCGCTGCATCAGATGCTGCCAAAGAAGTGGTGTGGCTGAAGAAATTCATCATTGAGCTCGGAGTAGCACCCTCCCTTGTTGGTCCAGTTCTGCTCTACTGTGACAGCTCTGGAGCCATTGCTCAGGCGAAGGAACCAAAGTTACACCAGTGGATGAAGCATATTCTATGCCGCTACCATCTCATCTGAAAAATCATAGATCGGGGAGATGTTGACCTTCAGAAGATCGATGGAAAGGAGAACCTGACCGATCCATTCACTAAAGCCATTGCGGTGAAGGAGTTCGACGACTTCATGTCGAAGATGGGTATTAGATACTGCACCGATTGGCTTTAGGCCAAGTGAGAGATTGTTGGGAATAGTATCCCAAAGCCAATCGTCAGTTTGTTGATGGTTGTACTCTTTGTTGTATTAGTATATAAATTATAAATAAATAAAAGTTATTTTGATATTTTTCATCACAAATTGTCATCTTCTAATGAACTCCTGTGTTGTGGTGAAGTCCTTAGGACTATTTAAACTCGACAAAGGAGGATTTATCGTTTAGTCCTTAAACCTGTTCATAACCAAATGATACATTGTTACCAAGGACAATAATATTTATCGAGCATAGGTCATTGTGTGCCATATAGGTTGGTTGTCCTCTTAACCAAGGAGTGTGGAGATACTGGTATGGCATACAAGTGAGATGTAAGGGTACATCTGTACTGAACATGACCGACTCCGGAGCTTTTTCTACTGTCAAGATTTGCTCTGATGGGATATGGGTATAACTATCCCTCCGACCTGAGACCGCCACGGTGACTTGCAAGCAACTCACTGCACTTAGGCACTGGACTACCTGAATTTCTAATTCAGTGATGGAAGGCTACTGGGTGTAGTCAAGTACTTGACTTGTCGGTGCATGTGTCAAGATGGGATTGACCACTTCAGTTCAGGAGCTATGTACAGTCATGTTTCAATTTAGCAAAATCTTGGCTAGGGTAGTCCTAGTGAGGAGTCACAGGACTGATTGAGTTGAGCACGACTCGGATGATCTAATCAGGATTGACAGTTTAATCCTGAGTTATCCTAAACACAGGGGTCAAAAGGGATGAATTATACAATAACCATATTCACATAGGTTTTGAGTGTTGCGATTGTGATTATTCGACCTATCCGGATGTTGGGTACTATTGCTAGATGGTCACTTCAATTAGTACAGGAATTGGTTCCTGTGCTACCGGCTTAGGTTCGAACCTACAGGGTCACACACATTAAAGGTTCCTATCTGATCTGATGGCTGATGAAGATTCTTAATGTTTGTGGACTATAAGTCCAATATGTCTGGGACTCTGTGATCGAGAATCAAGATTCTTTGATTACAAGTCCCACACATTTTGGGTACCGGGGTCAAGAGTCCCACTGGTTTGGGACTCTACGATCAAGGTTTCATATTGATGGACTTTGATACCCGATTGCCTATCAGATTTGGACTCAATATTTATGAGAGGTTTTATTAGTGATTTGATTGCTAATTATCTCAATTTTATTGAATAATTATTTTTGGATCAAGTCTAATTGAATTGGATTCAGTTGGGTTTGACCCGATTAGGTTAAGAGTTGACCTAATCGTCGAGATGGTTTGGTCCCTGATTTGATCAGGGGTTGCACTTAGTCAATTCTTGATTTGATTAAGATTTTATTGAGCCTAATTAAGTCTAATTAAGTTAGGTTTAAATTAGTCTAATTAGGCCTAACTTATTTGGTTCAATTAGGTTGGTTTAAATAATGAAACCACCTTGATCCAAACTCCCTGCGCCACCTCACATCCACTGCACCCATTTGAATTCACGAGAAGAAATTTTTTGTGAATTTTTTTTCTCACGCAAAGCCCTCCCCATGCCCATTTTTGTGTGCCATATGGATGGATAAAGCTGATTAGTTAACCATTCAAATTCAAAGTGTGTTTGAATTTGAATGGATAACTTATCTCTTGTGCCTTCAGGTTTATCCATCTTGTGCGCCACATAACTTACACGAGAAAAGGTTTCTCGTGAAACCTTTCCACGCACAAAGAGTCCACACCCTTCTCTTCTCACACCATAAGTGGATAGAGATGAGTTGGTTTGCATTTGAATTCAAACTCGATTTGAATTCAAATGTGCAACCACTTATCTTTATCCTCTCACGCAGATAAGACACGTTCGATGTTGTTTTAAAAAGAGGAGAAAGATGGGGCATGCGTAAAATTTTTTGGAGAGAAAGTTTGAGGCATGAGGAACCTTTCTACATAAGGTGAAGGTCCAAAATCTTCTGAGAGAAAAAGAAAGAAAAGAAAGAAAAAAAGGCACAGAGTTTTTCTTAGTGTACCCTAGGGTTTCAGCCTGGGGTTCGGGAAGTGAGAAGGTGAGCTACGAGTGTCGTGAGCTCATCAAATTTTAGGAAGATCTTTAATATCCTCTTAAGCATATCCGTTGTTGATTTGGAGTATTCGAAGAATCGACAAACATCGATCGAAGAAGTTTGATCAGCTTCAGCCGTCGAAAGGGCTCTACAACGAGCTAGCACCCGTGAGGAGCCGATCAGACTGAAAGCCTCGTGTTGATGATCTGTAGAGGCCAGACGTGCTGTGTGGCTACATCACGATGATCATACTCTCTCGACAGTGATCAAATTGCGGTGATCTACTACCCGTACAAAGGTATTGTGTTCTGAACACATTATAGTAAAGTATTTACTATTCAAATTTGAATTTCAAATTTAAATGCATGCATGCTGTATATCATATTTAGATCCTAGTGTAGGGTAAATACATGTTAATTAATTAAATTAATTAATATTTTATACTATAAAATCATAATTTTAAAAAAGTTTTAAAATTATCATTTTACCCCTGTACTGAATTTTGCTTCATAAATAACAAAGAATTAAAATCAAAGAATCAATCTTTACTAAAAAAAAATGAGATTATTTCAAATAAAAAATTGATCTTGACATAAAAAAATTTGAACTTGAAAAATAAAATTGCTAAGTTAAAATCTATGGTAGAAAAGTTTACTCTAAGTTCAAATAAACTTCAATTGATACTTGATAATCGAAAGGCCATTTATGATAAAGCCAGTCTTGGCTACAACCCTTTAAAGAAATAAAAATTTTTGAAAAATATCTTTGTGAACTCATCAAGCAATGAATTTTAAAATATTACTTGCTTTAAATGTAGTAAAGTAGGATACAAATCCTATATATGTTTCTCTAACAAATTTAAAAATTCTAATGTGAAGAAAATATGGGTTCCAAAAGGAACCATTGTGACTAACCAAAAAGGATCCAAGAAAACTTGGGTACCTAAAGTAAAAACTTGATTTTTGTATATAGGTGTGTCTTGCATCCCAAGGAACAAATCAGAAATGGTATCTTGATAGTGGGTGCTCAAGACACATGACCGGTGATGAATCTCAATTCATCACACTTGATGTAAAAGATGGAGGAATGGTCACCTTTGGAGACAATAGCAAAGAAAAGATCATCCGTATATGTAACATTGGTATCACTCCCTCCAAGTATATTGAAAAAATTTTATTAGTAGATGGTTTGAAACATAATTTATTAAGCATTAGTCAATTATGTGACAAAAGATACAAAGTTATTTTTGAATCTTCATTATGCATAGTAACTAGTCCCAATGATGAAGGCATTAAATTTGTTGGGTATAGATATGGTAATATTTATATGGTAGATTTGAATGATCTTTTCAAGATAAACATACAATGCCTAGTAGCCTTAAATGCCAAAATTAATGAGACTAGTTGGCTTTGACATCGTAGGTTTGCACATATTAGCATACATTCACATTCAAAACTTATTAAAAAAAATTGATTATCGATTTACCTAAATTAAATTTTGAAAAGGATAGAATTTGTGATGTATGCCAACTAGATAAATAAACAAAAGTATCATTCAAATCTAAAAATATTGTTTCAACTTCTAGGCCATTAGAATTATTGCACATGGATTTATTTGGACCCACTAGAACTACTAGTCTAGATAAAAAATGATATGACTTTATAATTATTGATGATTTTTCTCATTTTACATAGGTTTTTTTTTTAACACATAAAGATGAAATCTTTCATGCGTTCTCAAAATTCTATTGAAAGGTTACTAATGAAAAAGGTTTCTCAATTCAAAATATTCGAAGTGATCGTGAAATCAAATTTGAAAATCAAGATTTTAAAAAGTTTTGTGATGAAAAAGGTATTGACTACAATTTTTCAGCACCTAAGATACCCCAACAAAATAGAATAGTAGAAAGAAAAAATAGAATCCTTGAAGAAATAGCCTGTACCATGCTATGTGAAAGTAACCTCTCAAAAAACTTTTGAGCGAAAGTAATTAACACGGTATGTTATATTTTAAATCATACTTTAATTAGACAAATTCTAAAGAAAACTCCCTATGAGCTTTGGAAAGGAAAAAAATCAAACATTATATTTTTTCATATTTTTGATTGCCGATATTTTGTTTTGAACAATGGTAAAGAGAGATTAGAAAAATTTGATGCAAAATTTGATGAAACTATTTTTCTTGGTTACACCTCTTCTAGCAAAGCTTTTAGAGTTTTCAATAAAAAAATTTTAGTAGTAGAGGAGTCAATACATATTATTTTTGATAAGACTAATGATCTTCCTTCAAGAAAGAGTGAAGGTATTGATGATATAGATCCTCTTATAGAAGGGATGAAGGAGCTCATCCTAAAAGACTCAACAATTCAAAATAAAGAAGAATATGAAAACAGACAAGAGGATGAAGGTGAAGAATAATAAGAACAACCTCAAGGTATAAATGATCTACCAAAAGAATGGAGGTATGATCACAATCATCTCAAAGAATTAATCATTGGTGATCCTACACATGGAGTAAGAACTCGTTCTTCACTTAGAGATGCATACAATCATTTTGTATTTGTTTCTCATTTTGAACCTAAAACCATAGATGAAGCTGAAAAAGATTATAATTGGATAAATGTAATGCAAGAGGAACTTAATCAATTCGAAAGAAATAATGTATGGACTTTAGTATCAAGACCTAAAGATTATCTAGTAATTGGCACAAAATGGATATATAGGAATAAATTGGATGAATATGAAAATATAATTAGGAATAAAGCAAGATTGGTTGCAAAGGGTTATAATCAAGAAGAAAAAAATAATTTTGATGAGACCTTTGCACCTATTGCTAGATTAGAAGCAATTAGGCTTTTACTTGCATATGCATGCTTTATGAATTTTAAGTTATTCCAAATAGATATCAAAAGTACTTTTTTAAATGGTTATATTGTTGAAAAAATATATGTAGAACAACTCTTCGATTTTAAAAATCATGACTTTCTTAATCATATTTTCAAAATAAACAAAGCATTATATGGTTTAAAACAAGGACCTAGAGCTTGGTATGAAAGGTTAAGTAAATTCTTACTTAATAATAGTTTTTTAAGAGAAAATATAGATACAACCTTTTTCATTAAAAAAAATCATGATGATATCTTAGTTGTATAAATATACATTGATGATATTATATTTGGGTCTACAAATGAAACTCTTTGTCAAGATTTTGCTAAGCTCATGCAGGGAGAGTTTGAGATGAGCATGATGGGAGAACTTACATTCTTCCTCAGACTTCAAATCAAACAAACAAAAAAAAGAATCTCCATCACTCAAAGCAAGTACACAAGAGAACTACTCAAAAGATTTAGAATGGAGGGCTCCAAAGCAATTGGTACCCCCATGAGCCCATCATGTAGGCTTGATAAGGATGAAGTAGATAAAAATATAGACTTAAAACTTTATAGAGGTATGATTGGATCCTTATTGTATTTAACTGCTAGTAGACCAGATATTATGTTTAGTGTTTGTCTATGTGCATGCTTTCAATTAAATCCAAAAGAATCATATTTAAATACAGTTAAAAGAATTCTTAAATATTTAAAAGGTACACAAACTCTAAGATTATGATATTCTAAGGACTCATCAATTGGCTTAATAGGATATTCAGATGTTGATTTTACTGGATGTAGATTAGATAGAAAAAGTACTAGTAGAACTTATCAATTTCTAAGAGTTAACTTAATCTTTTGATTTAGTAAGAAGCAAAATTCGATGGCACTGTCTAAGACCGAGGCCGAATATATTGCAGTCAGAAGTTGCTGTGCTCAAATCTTATGGATTAAGCAACAACTTGAAGACTTTGGCATCAAACTTAATGAAACTCCCATAAGATTTGATAACACTAGTGCTATTAATCTAACTAAAAATCTAATTCAGCACTCTAGATCAAAGCATATTGAAATTAGACATCATTTCATTAGAGAACATGTCCAAAATCATGATATAATTCTTGATTATGTATGTACTGAAAAATAATTGGCCGACATCTTTATTAAGGCCTTAAGTGAAGATAGATTTTGCAAAATTAATAGAGAACTAGGAATTCTTGATCTATTAGCTTAAGTATCTTTCTGATTCTAAGTTCTTTTTGTCAAAAATTCATAGAACCAAATTTTGAGCTTAATTCTCATCTCTCCTTTCTTAAAAGCTCAAAACTATCCTTCATATGATCAATCTCTTAAATATACCCCTTCTCTCAAGTTTCAAATTTTTTTAAAATTTTTCCATCATTTTTTTTGAATTTTTCTAGCCATGAGTCGACCCATAGGATCGATCCTAGGGTAAACTTGTAATTTTTATTAAAACCCATTGGGTGCTCTGTTTTATTGAGAAATCTCCGTTTGTAAAGGAGCCGATCCTTTGCCTTTCGTCTTCCTCAACCCACCGAACAAAAACCTCCTCCCTCTCCACTCTCTCAATCACAAAAATCTCTTAAAATCTCTCTTCCCACCGGGTTTCCCCCTTCAAATTGCCCTTTTAGGAACTAAATCCCTCTTCCTCTTCTTCTTCATTTGGGTGGATCAAGCTTACCCTAGCTTCAAACCCTCTTCTCCAAACTGATAGTCTATCTCCCCAAAATTCTTATTTTTCCTTTAAAATCTTTTTCACTCTCCTCTCACTAGGTCTCTTAAGCCATTTGTAAGTCTCTCTTGTCCGAAATGGCTCCCAAATTGAAGCTACCATAGAGAAGAAAGTCTATTCGTGAGTTAGAAGAGAATGTACGTAGAAAAAGAATGGCAGTCGAGTCCTCTCATGCTCCAATCCCAGTTTCAGGTCCTACTCCAGCTTCTACACAGTCCCCACTTAGTCCAAACAAGGTACTGCTCTCCAATTGAAAAGTAAAACTCAGGAAGAACATAGATTTTAAGTTTTTTTGAAAAAGAAGGGTTCTCAATTAGATCAAAAATTAAAAATCAAGGATGGAAGTTTTACTGTCTATTGAAAGAAAATACTTTGTTGATTTGGTCAGAGAATTCTATCTGAATTTAAGTTACTACAATGGAATAGTAAAGTCTTTAGTAAAAGGTGTTAACATTATTCTTGATCCATTGTATTTGGGACAAATCTTGCATTTACCTTGTGAAGGTTATACTCATATGGAGCTCCCAATCAAAGAAGAGGGACTAAGTGTTATTTTAGGGAGAGCATTTACTAAAAACTTAAATAAATTAGAAGCAAGGATACTTTCTGTAGAAATAAGACTTTTGCATCACATGGTGACCAAACTTTTTATCCCTAGGAGTGGTAGGCATGACCTCTTATCTGGTAGGAATATATGCATCATGTACCATGTGATCATCGAGACCCCCTTGAACCTTCCTACTCTGATGATTGAGGCCATGAGAGAGACCCTAAATAGGTCTAAGGCTCACTTGCCTTATGGTATGGCACTCACCCTAGTCTTTAGGAGGTTCAGAGTCTGTTTTGAGGGGGAGGCAGTTACCAGATTATCACATTCTAACACCATCAACCGCCACACACTGCATCGCATGGATTTTATAAAGACTGATGATGGTTGGTCGAAAGGTATTGAGGAGAGTACAGAAGAGAGAGGAGAGGAGAGAGCAGAAGAGGAGAGACCATCTTCACCTCCTCATGATCACAGAGCATCTCCTGATATTCAGTTCGTGTCTGATCACGAGGTTGGTCCCTCAGAGTCAGTGAAGAGGGATGCTTCTGTACCATAGTCAAGGAGCAAAGTAGATCCTTTAGAGATCAGACTTGCAGATGATCAGATTGAGTTAATATCCTAGCATGTTGCTTCCATTTTATCCCAACAGTTTGCCTCCTTAGATTTTTCTCAGAGGATGACATCTCAGGCTGTTTCAGACCAGATCTTGATCCCTCATATCTCTACAGTCTTTCAGATGCTTATAGCTCAATTCGCACATATTGAAGAGCTTGAGGGATATATTCTGAGATTGACGGGCAGAGTTTTGGATTTGTAGAGGTAGGTATTAGCCTTAGCGCATCCCCAGCCATAAGAGAACATCATGGAGGTCTCCGACCTATTTGTAAAGGTGGCTAGGCATCGAGGCATTTTGCAGAGTGGCTTAGATTTTTTGAGGAGAGAGATCAAGAGCTCTAGTGAGACTGTCTCTACTCAGATTGGTACCCTGATGCAGTCTTTGTTGAGAGTTTTGGAACAATTGGACACCGTCAGATTTTTTCTCCTAGCACAGTCTATAGCTTTTCAGGCTCTAAGACCTTGTCGCCCTTCTGCTTGTGCCGGTACTTCTATCCGTGGTCGAGGTAGACGTGATCGAGGATGTGCCCGTGGCCCTGATCCTGAGATTCCTCATCATATCTCTGATTCTGATGCCTCTAACCATGATATTTATTAGATCTAGCATAGTTAGTCTTTTATGTCTAGGATCTAGCTTATGGCCTTTATATTTGTTGGCTGATTTACTCATGGAAAGTTATATTTTTTGTTACCCATGACTTTTGTATGGCCTATGTATTTTGACTTAACTCTTATGTATTGTGACACTTAAGTATTCAGTCATTTTTTGGATACATATATATATGCTTTTAACTTCTATGAATGTCATTTGGATTGATTTTTATGAATGACATCAATTGAAATATCTTAATTGTGTGATATGAAAAATATCTCATATATGTGCTATGAAATATTATGAATGGCAATATCTTCTATATGAGCAAATTGAAATATACTTTATGATTGCTATAGTGAGGGAGAGTCTTTTTCATTTTTTTTTAAAAACCCCTTAAGATTTTAATTGATATTGTTAAAAAGGGAGAGTAGAGAAATAAAATCGGACAATAAGCAAAATTTTCAAAGAAAATCAGGCAATAAGCAAAATTATCAAAGAAAATTATCAAAGAAAATAATCTTATAAGCAATTTTAAAACTAATGTTCAAACTACTCATGATGCATTCTATTCAAATAATTGGCTATAATGTTTAAGTGATGCATCTTCATAAATTTGAAATTTTTAATCAATACTTTATATATATTATATTTTACTTTTGCTCAAGTATTTTGTCATCATCAAAAAGGAGGAGATTGTTGCTCCATGAATTGATTTTGATGATTACAAAATATTTGAGGAGGTTACTAATGATTTTGGCTTGAAAAAAGATTTATTGTATTTTAAGGACAAAATCATAATTTTATAAAGTTTTGATTTGAAAGCCTCAAGAGCAAGAATAGAAGATTTGTGATCTATTGGAGATAATTTCATATTTTTTAGATATATATTTTGAGAGAAAATCAAGTTTAAAGAAAAGGGTAGACCCTATGAGTCGATCCCTGTCAAAAGGGACTGAATGGCATGCTATGTTTGGCAGGCACACCCAAAGGGGATGACCCTAGGAGTCGACCTCTATTGTTTGTGCAAGTCAAAGATATAGAACATTCACTTTCTGTTCTGCACCACAGAGGTCGACCCTATGAGTCGACCCTTGTTACAGAAAATCTCCGTAATGGCTAGTTTTTCAGTATATTTTGATCGTATTTAATGCTCATTTAATGCACTCCAACAGCTCTAATCCTGCCCAGATTACTCTCTAGCATCCATTGAAGATATAAAGGTACTTGAAGGAGGGAAAAAGATAAGATTTACAAGCTTTCATTTCAGCCCTAAGCAAAAAGCCCTCTTCAAGCAAAAGAAGCTTTCATTTCAAGTTCACCAACCCCTCAAGAGCTCATTCAAGTCTTCAACAATTTTGAGAAAAATTAGAAAAGCTTCTTCCTTATTGTGTAAAGTATATTTAAGGTTTATTTGCTCATTAAAGGAGCTAAACTTGTATTTCTTGTCATTAACTCTTATACTCTGTTTTTGTCTTGTTCTTTAGTTTTGAAAGGATTTCAAAACTTGGATAGGTTGATCCAAACCTTGAATCGAATTATATTGGATTGGCTTGTATTCGAGAAATAAGTATTCTAGCTTGGGATAGCTAGAGTCAGAGGTACCGATGTTGTATTCTTGTTGAATACATTTTAGTGGATTTAAATTCTCAAGTAGAAGCTTGGGGAGTGAATGTAGGTGCAAGGTTGGCACTGAACCACTATAAATCTTGATTGTTTGTGGTGTGCATACTTGTCCTTTACCTAAATTTCTTTATTTTCTTACATTCTTGCATCTCATTTCTACATTTAGTTTAAATCACTTACTACACATAACTTGTTTATTATTACTTAATCCTTATGGTTCTAAATTAACTTTAAAATTTCAAAAACTCAATTCACCCCCCCCTCTTGGGCTGCATAGCTGGGCAACAAACTGAAATGAACCTCTATGTATAGTAAATATATGATTCAGTCCCTCTATCGTGAGTAGTTCCAACTAGATGGCAGGTCATAGATAAATCGTCAAACCTCAATATCAGTCATATGATAAATTTGATTAGCTCAAGTCCAGTTGTGACTTCGATGGAAATTCTTTTCCATCAATCACACTGCTATGGCACAGACTCTTGGACATAGCCTCTCAAAGCTCATAGGACTACTCTCTATCAAGGTCGATAGATCCTATCTTGATGCGCACCCCACTTTTACAATGGACCAACTGTCGCCAATATCCACTACAAGGGTTCATGAGACCCATGTTTATGTTCAATCAAACTCCAACAGCCTCAATGCGAGTAGCAGTATCATCTCAAGTCAAAAGACTAGTCAAACAACTACAGCATCGAGATAATCACTGATGATTAAATAAAAATTCAAGTGCTCTCGTATGGTCATGCTCAGTACCAGTTGTTCTCTAACAACCACCCGTAATTGTCGTCCTGTGTCTCTATACAGTAGATTAGAGATCTATCTATCCCGAAGGAAGCGATTTGGGTGCTAGTCTATCCAGATCTATCATCGATCTCATGATGATCCTATGATCGAAAGATTTTAGGAATTAAATATATATTTCTAATTCTCAACACTTGGAGAATATGTATCGAAAATAATTCCATAGACGATTCAAGGACACATTACACTTAAATAAAAAAGAACTTGCCCCTTTTATTGATCATATCAATATATTAAGTATAAATTTGTATCCTAGATATATTACAATATGTTAGTCATATTAGCTTCTAAGATATACATCTAACACAAGTTTGATTGAATTGGATTCAATCAGGTCAAGTTTGATTAGGTTATAAGCTGACCTAATCGGTAAGGAAGAAATGATCCTAATTTGATTGGATCTATGGCTCAATTAATTTATTGATTTGATCAAATTTAATTAAGATTGGGTATAAAATATACTCAGCCGAAGTTCGTAAGAGGCCAACCCTCCCAGGACTCTTCCGGCTTCCGACCTTGTGCGGCAACTTTCTGAACTCCCCCGGCCGTTCGAGCTTCCACAGTACCATCTGGACTCCTCCAGCAGTCAACCTTCCATAGTGTCCTCCAGATTACTCCAATAGACGAACTCCTATCATACCCTCTGGACTTCTCCGATAATGAGATCCTTCAGTCGTCTATCAGACTGCTCAAAATGCTCTCTGGGCTACACTATCAGTCGATTTTCTACAGTGATCGACTACTCTCCGAATCTCTTCCAAACTTTCTCTTGTCATGATCGACTTTACTCTGAGCTTCTTCCGGACTTCGTCAATGTCCGAGCTTCTCCAGCAGCAAGACTTCTATAGTAACCAGACTCCATCCAAGTTTCTACAGTGGTCGATCACCTTCCGAATTTAATCCGAGCTTCTACAGTAAGCGAATTCCGTCCGAACTTCTATTGCAAAAAGACTTCATCCGAGTTTCTATGGTAAGTGGACTTCATCTGAGCTTCTACAATAAGCGGTCTCCATCCAGGCTTCCACGGCAACCAATCACTATCCGAGCTTCTACAGTAAGCGGCCTCTTTCTGGACTCCTACAAGAACCGGACTCCGTTCGAACTTCTACAACAGAATTGGATTCCAGATGAACTTCTACAATGGATGGGCTCCAGCAGTCGAATTTCTACAGTGACCGACTGTCTCCGATGTCTTTCATACCTCTCCAGCCATCAACCTTCAACAGTGCCAATCGGACTTCAACATTGCCAACCAGACCTCTCCAACGGATAAATTTTCTCTGGACCCCTCCAGCGGTCGACCTTCCACAGTGTCCTCCAGACTCCTCCAACGGACAAACTTCCATAATGCCTTCTGGACTCTTCTATCGGTCAACCTTCTATAGCGCCTTCTGAATTTCACCATCGGTCGACCTTCTGTCGGATTCCTCATGCAACCGGATCTCTCCAGCGGACAGTCTTCAGACAAGCTTCTACATCAGACAAATTTCAGATGGACTTCTCTAGCAATCGGACTCCAGCTAGATTTCTCCAACAGAAAGTTTTCGTCCGGGCTTCCACAGCAGATGACTTCCGTCTTCAGCATCAACGCCTAAGGCACCCAACAATAGTTAACCCATCAGCAACCTCGAAAACATCCGAGCTTCTTTTAGATTGCTGAGACAAAGAGCTATTCCGCTCCACCAAACGTCCCAACCGAGCTTCAGCCGTCTGACCTGAACTCTCCGGCAAGTTGCGACAACGGACACCACTCCACTCTCTATAACAAACTCCATGTGGCCCCACCACTCTCCGGCAAGTCACGACAATTGACACCACTACTCTCCGTAACAAACTCCATGTGGCCCCGAACGGCCTACTACTAGGCAGTTACGGATGTCGCTGTCAATCGGTTACACTCTCCCGTCTATAAAAGAGACCCCTCAGATACGTTCTCCTCTAAGCTCTAAGCACTATCTCTAAACTCTGCTAAAATTCTATTCGAGTGCTCCATTTCTGTTGAAGCAGAGTACTGACTTGAGCATTGGAGGGTCTTACCGGAGCACTCCCAACTCTGGTTTAGATTTTTCTTGCAGGTCCCGACGGCGGCCGTGATCCCCTCGACTCCAGCTTCATCCGGCATCGACAGAATTCTGCACCAACAAAATTTGGTGTTGGGTAAAAAATAACCCCAGCCGAAGTTCGTAAGAGGCCAACCCTCCCAGGATTCTTTCGGCTTCCGACCTTGTGCGGTGTCTTTCTGAACTCCTCCGACCGTCCGAGCTTCCACAATACCATCTGGACTCCTCCAACAGTCGACCTTCCACAGTGTCCTCCAGATTCCTCCAATAGACGAACTCCTATCGTACCCTCCGAACTTTTTCGATAATGAGCTCCTTCAGCCGTCTATCGGACTGCTCCAAATGCTCTCTGGGCTTCACTATTAGCCGATTTTCTATAGTAATCGACTACTCTCCAAATCTCTTCCAGACTTCCTCCTGTCACAATCGACTTTACTCCGAGCTTCTTTCAGACTTCATCAATGTCTGAGCTTCTCCAGCAGCATGACTTCTACAGTAACCAGACTCCATCCAAGTTTCTACAGTGGTCGATCGCCTTTCGAATTTCATCCGAGCTTCTACAATAAGCGAATTCCGTCCAAACTTCTATTGCAAGTGGACTTCATCCGAGTTTCTATGGTAAGTAGATTTCATCCGAGCTTCTACAATAAGCAGTCTCCATCCTGGCTACCACGACAATCGGTCTCCATCCGAGCTCTACATTAAGCGGCCTCCTTTTGGACTCCTACAAGAATCGGACTCCATCCGAACTTCTACAACAGAATTGAATTTCAGACGAACTTCTACAACGGATGGGCTCCAGCAGTCAGATTTCTATAGTGACTGACTGTTTTCGATGTCTTTCATACCTCTCCAGCCATCAACCTTCAACAGTGCCAACCAGACTTCAACAGTGCCAACCAGACCCCTCCAATGGACAAATTCCCTCTGGACCCCTCCAGCGGTCGACCTTCCACAGTGTCCTCCAGACTCCTCCAGCAGACAAACTTCCACAACGCCTTCTGGACTCTTCTATCGATCAAACTTCTATAGTACCTTCTGAATTTCGCTATCGATCGACCTTCTGTCAGATTCCTCATGCAATCGGATCTCTCCAGCGGACAATCTTCAAACAAGCTTCTACATCAGACAAATTTCAGACGGACTTCTCTAGCAATCGAACTACAGTCGGATTTCTTCAACAGAAAATTTTCATCCAGGCTTCTACAGCAGATGACTTCTATCTACAGCATCAACGTCTAAGGCATCCAACAACAGTTAACCCGTCAGCAACCTCGAAAACATCAGAGCTTCTCTTAGATTGCTGAGACAGAGAGTTATTCCGCTCCACCAGACGTCCCAACTGAGCTTCAGCCATCCGGCCCGAACTCTCTGGTAAGTCGCGACAATGGACACCACTCCACTCTCTGTAACAAACTCTACGTGGCCCCATCACTCTCCAACAAGTCACGAAACAGGACACCACTACTCTCCGTAACAAACTCCACGTAGCCCCGAAAGACCCACTACTAGGTAGTTACGAACGTCGCTGTCAATCAGTTACGCTCTCCCATCTATAAAAGAGACCCCCCAGATACGTTCTCCTCTAAGCTCTAATCACTATCTCTAAACTCTGCTAAAATTCCATTTGAGTGCTCCATTTCTGTTGAAGCAGAGTACTGATTTGAGCATCAGAGGGTCTTACCGGAGTACCCCCAACTCCAGTTTAGACTTCCCTTGCAGGTCCCAACGGCTACCGTGATTCCCTCGACTCCAGTTTCATCCGACATCGACAAAATTCTGCACCAACAGAATTGGCGCTAGAGGAAGGGTCTGTGTCTTTGTAGGACCCTTGTTCTTAAAGGAGTACTCAATGGGACTGTCTCCGGTCATCTTCTTCGACATCTTCTTCTTCTTTTCCGACCAGATCCCAACCTGATGCCTCTCCGAAAGGCATCCACTAGGCAATCTACGGCCTCCATGGCCACATCTCAGTAAGATCCGCCAGCTCCGACCTCATCTCCAGTTTTTCAAGCTCCTCCTCCTCCGACAATGGTAGTCGGCATGGAGCAATTCGACCTGCTGGTTTAGCAGGTCAGGGGCCTCACTGAAGTGATGCAGGCCATGCAGCAGCAGCAGCAGTGGCTGCAGGCATCTATGTGGCTAGAAAGAGCATCGTCGGAGTTCCAGAAGTCGATGATCAGGTGGCCCACTTGGGCCAGTCGCCCTGTATCCCCCAGAAAAGGGAAGCAGAGGGCGGAGAGCCCTTTGTCTGATCATGATTCCACCCCCGGAGGGTCCCTACCTCTGTTCTGCTAGAAGACCCTCGAGATTTACAATCGAGAGGATCTCCTGGATCAAAGGTTCCAAGAGATGAACCGGTGGATCGAAGAGCTCCGCCATGCTTTCCCTGCTTACGGTGAGAATTTTGTACTGACCCTCCTTTTTCTCAAAGGATTATGCAAGAACCAATCCCATCAAACTTCAAGCTCCCCCAACTTGAGAGCTACAACGGGACCTCAGATCCGGTTGACCACCTGGAGGCCTTCCGGATAATGATGCTGCTCCATGGCATGCCAGATGCCATCCTGTATCGAGCTTTCTCATCTACCATGAAGGGAGTAGTAAGAAATTGGTACTCGACACTGGAGCTGGGTACTACTTCTCCTTTGATCAAATGAGCCACCAGTTTGTGGCTCATTTCGTCAGCAGCAGACGTCTCTGGAGAGATTCGGAGTCCCTCATCAACATCAAGCAAAAGGAGGGAGAATCCATCCGAACTTATGTCAATCATTTTAACGCTGCCACATTGGAAGTCCAGAACTTGGACCAATCAGTTACAATGGCCGTCCTGAAGAGCGGTCTTCAAAAGAATGACCTTCTATTTTCTCTAGAAAAAAAGTATCCCAGGGACTTTGCTAATTTGCTGGCTCGGGCCGAAGGATATGCCCGAGCAAAGGAAGCCTTCATGCTGAAGGATGAGGAGGCAGTGAAGGAGCGGCAGGTGGGTGACTCCAGCAAGCCCGCAGCTGAAAAACGGATGAGTGAAGCTCGGCCACATTCTCAAACTCCCCCTGGACAAAAGCATGTCCGAACTCCCCCCTGAGCTCATAGGCAGAGAAGCCTAGACCGCAGAGCTCGATGGAGCTTTTCCCAAGAAGATTCCACAGCTACGCCCCTCTCAATGCTCCAAAAACTCAAGTGCTGATGGAGATCAGAGAGTAGCTGCCAAGGCCGGAAAGGATGTGCACACACCCTGGGAAGCGCAACACTAACAAGTTTTGCCTCTATCATCATGACCATGACCACGACATGGAGGAGTGTATTCAGCTCTGAGACGAGATTGAGGAGCTCATCAGATGAGGTCGGCTCAATAGATTCCTCCGATGCCGGTCTGAAGGTAGGGAAGATCGGTCGAGGGTCCTACCACAGCCAAAGCCGCCAAGGAAGGAAGAACAGCCTTAAAAATTGTCCTCCAATTTGGATCATCAACACCATCTTTGGAGGACCCCAGCGGGGAGCAGCCAGTGGATCGGTCGGACCGCCCAAACGACTGGTGAACAATATCTTCAAAGAGATGTCGAAACTAGGTACACTAAGTTAGAGAAACTAACTTATGCCCTATTGATTGCACCTCGAAGGCTCCAACCTTACTTTCAAGGGCACATATAACACTACTCATCGACCAGCCGATTAAGGCAGTTCTGCATCGAGTGGATGCTTCCGGAAGGATAGCGAAATGGGTGGTCGAGCTCACAAAATTCGACATCAACTATCGACCTCGGCCGACGATAAACCCAGATATTAGTAGACTTCATAGTGGAATGCACTATCCTGGAAGAAGCCAAACTTGAATGAGGTAAAGCTGACAACCCAGGGCTCCAACCGAACTCCCCTGAGGAAAGAACAGATCTCCCTAATGGTTTTTGGGCCCTCTATGTGGACGGTTCCTCCAACATATCAGGCACGGGCGCGGACCTGATCTTGGTCAATCCGGAAGGAATTATCGCAGAGTACGCGCTGCGCTTCGAATTTCCTGTGATAAATAACGGAGTAGAATATGGAGCTCTGCTTGCAGGACTGAAAATCACCAAAGAATTAGAAGTAGATCGGCTCCAAGTCTACAGTAACTCCCAATTGGTGGTGGGATAAGTCAGTGAAAACTATAAAGCTCGGGAGGACAGTATGGCCAAGTATCTCAAAAAGATAAAAGAGATTATCCCTGCCTTTGGCAGCTTTGACATCAAGCAGATTCCAAGAGCAAAAAATAGCAGGGCCGATCTTCTCTCCAAGTTGGCTACACTGGCTCCGACTGAACTACCCAAGGAAGTCCTTTTCGAAGTTTTGAAATGTCCAAGTACGGAAGAACAGCAGCTTGTAATGGAGATCAGCCATGAACTCAGCTGGATTGATCCACTGGTTGCATACCTCAAAGATGGGGTTCTTCCTCATGATGCAAAAGAAACTCAGAAGCTTAGAAACCAGACCTCCCAATATATCCTTTATGAGGGCAAGCTGTACAAGAGGTCGTACTCTTTGCCCCTCCTGAAATATCTCCGATCTTTTGAAGCTGACTTTGCCTTGTGGGAGGTACATGAAGGAGTTTGCAGAAATCACCTGGGGGCCAGATCTTTATCCCACAAACTGCTCCGATAAGGTTATTACTAGCCTACAATGTACCATGACTCCATTGAATATGTCAGAAAGTGTGATCGGTGTCAGAGATATGCGAATATCTAAAGATAGCCCACCTCAGAACTTACACCTTTGAGTGCCCCATGGCCATTTGCACAATGGGGGATGGATATCCTTGGACCTTTTCCTATGGCATCCGAGCAGCAAAAGTTCCTCCTGGTGGCGATTGACTACTTCACCAAGTGGGTCGAAGCCGAACCTTTGGCGAAAATCACAGAAGCTAAAGTGCAGGACATCGTCTGGAAGTCAATCATTTGTAGGTTCGACTTATCCTGAACTCTCATTACTGATAATAGACAATAATTTACTGAAGCAAGGTTTGCTAAATTTTGTGAGAACTTAAACATCTTCCAAAACTTCATGTCAGTAGCCCATCCGTAGGCAAATGGTGAAGCGAAGGTGACTAACAGGACTCTATTGCAAGGAATCAAGGTGAGACTTGAAAAAGCAAAGAGAACTTGGGCAGACGAGCTTTATCATATGTTATGGGCATACCAAACTACCCAAAGACTGCCCACAAGAGAGACCCCCTTTGCCTTAGCCTTCGAAACAGAAACCGTTATCCCGATTGAACTCAAGCTTCCGTCAGTACAAGTCGTGGCATTCGACGAGCAGTGCAACTCACGGGATCTCAAGGCCAACCTCGACTTGTTAAAAGAAAAGCGGGAGACAGCTCAAGTTTGGATGGCAGCCTACAAGCAGAAAGCAGCCCGCTACTATAATTCCCGGATCAAGAGCAAAGCCTTCTAAGCGGGGGACTTAGTACTTCGGTGAACCGCTGTTTCACAACCTCAGAACCAAGAAAAACTTGCCCCAAATTGGGAAGGCCCGTATGAAGTCAGGGAGGTAGTCTAGCCCGGAACATACTTTCTGAAAGAGCTCGGAGGAGTGGACCTTCCGCGACCATGGAATTCAAAAAATCTACGAATGTATTACCGATAACTTTGCCTTAAATAAAAGTTTCATATTTGCATATCTTTTCTTTTGGCATGAGCTTATAAGGATAGGGAGTAGCTCCTTCAGACAATCGAAACTAAGCATGTCAGGAACAAGAGGAGAACCTCATCCCGACACAAATGAAGACCCGATTATTAAGAGATCGGATGGGGGGAGAGGCTCTCGCAATGGCTTTTATGCAACCCCACAGCCATGTTAAGAATAGGAGGAGAACCTCATCCTAACATAAGTAAAGTCGAAGATCCGATTATTAAGAGACCGGATGGGGAGAGAGGCCCTCGCAACGGCCCTTATGTGCCTCCACAGCCACGTTAGGAATAGGAGGAGAACCTCGTCCTAACATGAGCAAAGTCGAAGACCCGATTATTAAGAGACTGGATGGGAGGAGAGGCCCTCACAACGGCCCTTATGCACCCCCACAGTCATGTTAGGAATAGGAGGAGAACCTCGTCCTAACATAAGCAAAGTCGAAGACCTAATTATTAAGAGATCGGATGGGGGGAGGGGCACTTGCAACGGCCCTTATGTGCCTCCACAGCCATGTTAGGAACAGGAGGAGAACCTCATCCTAATGTGAGCAAAGTCGAAGACCCAGTTATTAAGAGATCGGATGGGGGGAGAGGCCCTCGCAATGGCCCTTATGCACCCCCACAGCTATGTTAGGAACAGGAGGAGAACCTCATCCTAATATGAGCAAAGTCGAAGACCCGGTTATTAAGAGACTGGATGGGGGGAGAGGCCCTCACAATGGCCCTTATGTGCCCCCACAGTCCTGTTAGGAACAGGAGGAAAACCTCATCCTAACATGAGCTGAAATTGACTGTGTCAGGAACAGGAGAAGAACCTCATCCTGATACAAACAAAAACCTGATCGTTTAAGATCGGATGAGGGGAAAAGCCTCTTCAATGGCTCCTCTACACCCCTACAACCACGTTAGGAGCAGAGGAAAAATCCTCGCCCAAACATAAAAAAAAAAAGAAGAGAAAAAAAGGGAAACCGATGAGCTACGCCAGAGATAAGGAAAAAATGAACTACATCTAAGACACAAGGGACCTCATCTCAACGAGAAAGAAAACTCTTGTCAAAAATCCACAGTCTCTAAGGGAGAACCCAACACTAGCAGGAGAAAATAGACTTCCTCAAAGTAACGAGAAGTTCGGGCCCCAAGCTCGAACACTGGGAGAAAACATCAAATTCAAATGGCCTCGAAAAGACCTTCGATCATGAACAAAAAGGATGAATGAATGCGATGATGATCAGGAACCTTCAAACAATATCGACATCGAATAAGATGAAAGATAAGAGAAGCTCGGTAAACGACAACTCAGAGCAAGAATAGACAAGGTAATAAGAAAATTTCTTTTCATTTCATTAGTAAAGAGAGCATTACAAAAGCCTTTGAAGGCCAAAAAAAAACAACAAAAAAAGAAAAGAATACATGGAACAAAAGGTAATAGAAGCTCTAAGGAAGCTTAGCTTCTTCTGACTTCAAACTCTCAGTTCCAGCCATTATCAGGGATTGCTTTAAGTTCTCAACTTTTTCTTTCAGTTCCTTCTTTCTTAACAGCATCTTCCGATACATTTGGTGAAACCACCGGCTTTTGCCCTTCGATTTCCGAAGCCTCTTCCTCAGAACTTCAGACTCCGCTTCTACATCCTTGACCGCCTGCTGCTCATAGGCCAGCTGAATTTTCAGCCACTGCAGTTTGGCCTTCTCCTTCCCAAGGGCTACAGACAGTTCTTCCATGGTCCCTCTGAAGGATCAGAGCTCGTCGGAGCCTTGAACTGAAATGGCCTGGGCTCTTTCGGACAACTGCTTCTGAAGGCGAGCAACCTCGTCAGTCGCCGTCTTGAGCCTCCTTCTATAGTTGACTATTTGCCTGCACCAATCGACTCGATAAATGTTGTAATTCATCTCGACATCTTGTAGCTACTTCTGGAGGTCAGAAAATTTCTTCGATCAGTCCTAGCCGTAATCAGCCTGAGTTTGAAGCCAGGATGAGCTCCCTTTCAATTGGTCGATCTTCTCTCGTGCGACCGCCAACTCAACCTCGAGAGAGCTGATCTTGGAGGCCTGAGTCCAAGATCGATCGCTGGCACGTTTCTGGAGTTTCTCAAGCTCCTTCTCGAAGTTGGCCTTCTTCCGGCTATAGTCCATGAAGTCCTTTTTATGGAGGTTTTGAAGGTGAGTAACCTCCACGGTGGCTTTCGAATGGCTCTTCCTCAGCTTGTGAAGTTCGTTGTCCAGCTTCTTTGATTTCTTCATTAGGTGACGAACTTTTTTTCTCAAATTCTGGATCATAGACTTCAAAGGAATCCCCTGCGGTAGGGGAAGAGCTTCTACAGGGCACTGTTGTCAGAAAATAAGAGCGTCACAATGTAAATCATTGCAAGAAAAAAAAAAGAGAAAAAAAGAAGTAGAAGGAGAAAAAAGAGCTCTCTGTAAAGAGGAATCAATTTCATTGATTGAATAATTCTTAAGTACAAGAGAAAGAGAAAAAAAGTTATAACAAAGGAAAAATATAAAATTAGAGGTCTCAGACCTCTGGAGCAAAAGTGGAGGAGCTCGGCACCCTCGAAAAGTCGGTCACGACAGCTACAGCAGTTGAAGAGGTCCCGACTGGAGGGAGACCGGCAGCAGCTTCGGAAGGTCCGGCTTCATCATCGGATGCTTCATCCAGGAAGCTGAGGTCGAGTTCGGAAAACTTCCTGACCACCTCCTCCTGACAAAGCTCGAAGCCTTTGATAAAGGCAGCCTGGCCAAAATTGATATTCAGATCCCTCATCTTGGAGGAGGTCTTGAACTCCTCCACTGCTTGGGCCCTTGCCTTCGAGACTAGGGTCGGGATCTGCTCCTTCAGCTTGGACACCACGGCCTCTGCCTTCCTTCTTTCCTCCTCCAAAGCAGCCTTCAGATCCATCGAAGTTTGTTCCTCCTTCTGGAGTGCCTCTTGGAGACTAGTGACTTCGGTGACCTTCTCCTTAAGACGGACAGCCTCAGCCTGGCGACCTTCCTCCGCCTGGGCTACTTTCTTCTTGGCATTTTTCATCGCCTCGATGTTGGCGATGAGCTTGTGTCCAATCTGCAAGAGTGGCCAGGAAGTCAATATGAAAGCTAAGGAATGAACTAAATGAAGAAGCGAAAGGAAGAAAAAAGTAAATCGGCCTACCTCATGAAAGGACCCCAAAGAGTCCCAAACCTGCTATTCAGGATCGGCATGGACGATCCTATGGACGATCTCGAGTAAAACGCACCCATCGACCAACCATTTTATTAAATCCCTGTTGTTGAAGGGATTCTCCCTCGGATCCTCTTCGCAGTCGTTGGACCCTTCAATGGTAGCTCTGCTGCTGCTAATCTTACGGGCCACCGTCTTCTTCCTTCTCTTCCTTTCGGTCCCCGACACCTCCCCGAGACGAAACTCTAGAGTGGGAACCTCGGTCGGAGGGCTTCTTGAAGAAGCTCGGGGGACTGCGGGCTCAACATTAGAGGGGGCATCAATGACAATGGCCGCCTGGGCAAGCACGGTCGAGCTTGTCTCCTCTACCCTCACCTTCTTCGCCGACCCAGAAGTTGCGGTGCCTTTCCTCTTGTGGGCCTTGAGACCCTTGGCTAGTATCTGAGCTGCGTCTGCATCCATGTCTGCAATGAAAAAAGATCAACATAGCTTAGAAACAGAATAAGAGAAAGAGGAAGCAGCGAATGACTTGAGAAAGAAAAATATCGACAAGGTAGAGAGGGCTCAGGCCGACATTGAATAAAAGTTGCTCCTTCAGAAGGTCGGAGAGGAGAAGAGCTGGATAAGTTTTAAGTTTATTGGAGGCTTCAAGGTCGTCCTTTCCCAGGCCAGAAGCTCAACGGACGGAGTCCCTCAGAGAGCCCCAGGGAGGCAACCCCAGCATCAGGGTCGGACATCGGAGGTAGAAGTACCTCTCCTTTCAGTTGTGGATAGAAGAGGGGGCACCTTTCAGCAACTCATTTCTACCAAACTGGGGGGAGAAGTACCATCAATCCTTTGTCGAAGGGTGACGCTTAAAGGTATAAAAGTTTCTAAACAAGGGAAGAGTTGGCCAGACTTTAGCTAAATAACAGAGGGAAAGAAATCCTATCAGAAACCTAAAGGAGTTCGGCACTACAGAAACTAAAAAAATGTTTAAAAAGTAAAAAAGAGCAACAATAAAAGGTGGGAGTGGAAGTCGAAGCCCGGTGTGGAAGGCTTCCTGGTATAAACAAAAGCGGCCAAGGGGAGGGGCGCTAGCCTGGTCAGTTGGCCCGGGAAGCTCAAGCTCATACTCCGGAGGAACCCCGTACTGAATCCTGATCAGCGAGAGTTCGTCCGAGGTCAAAGAGCTGGGAATGGTTTTTGGTACAAAGATCGAACGAGGTTCGATCCTATGTACGGGTTCATCTATAGTACTAGGGTTTTGGGGGGCTGGAGCTGACGAACTTCTAGAACTGCTAGAGGAAGAAGTATTGGAGGATATTTTGAATCAAATGAAAATCTTGAAAAAATTAAAAAAAATAGAAAACAAGGTGCTCGCGGAGAAACCGAACGGACGAAATGTAGAGGAGGAAAAATGGAAGAACAGCAAGAAAAAGAAGGGTTCCAAAACTAACCTAGGCTGGTCCGAGAGATGCAGGAGGGCAGCGAAGGCGATAGAGACCGACCTGAAGGGCACCTAAGACTGAGAGGGATGCTAGAGGAGGACAAAGCTCTCGGGGAAGAAGAGGGGACCAAAGGAAAATCTCAGGCAAGGTAAAACCCCTGAAGGAGGGGGACAGGTTTAAATAAACCTCAGGGTCCGGTGCAATAATGATTGCAGATCTCCTTGGGCCGACCTACAACCACCGCGTGTCCCACTCATCGTGGCAGACGGCTGACGACTGATAGAATCATTATTGTGCCGTACCTGGGGCAACGATCCAGCAAAAAGTTTGAAAAAATCTTTTCAGATCATCTCAATTTGAAAAGACTCTAGCATCGACGCGCCAAACGCCAAAATATCTGAAAACAATCGAGTACAGAAATCAAGGGGGCAACTTTGGCTATGAAAATTTTTTTGTACTTCCTTCATTCGAAACCCGAACTTGAAAGTAGGGGGACTAGTGTTGAGTATAAAATAACCCCAGCTGAAGTTCGTAAGTGGCCAACCCTCCCAGGACTCTTTTGACTTCCGACCTTGTGTGGCATCTTTTTGAACTCTCCCGATTGTCCGAGCTTCCACAGCACCATCTGGACTCTTCCAGCAGTCGACCTTCCACATTGTCCTCCAGATTCCTCCAACGGACGAACTCCTATCGTACCCTCTGGACTTCTCTGATAATGAGCTCCTTCAGTCGTCTATCGGACTGCTCCAAATGCTCTCTGGGCTTCACTATTAGCTGATTTTCTACAGTGATCGACTACTCTCTGAATCTCTTCCAGACTTTCTCCTGTCACGATTGACTTTACTCCGAGTTTCTTTCAAACTTCATCAATGTTCGAGCTTCTCCAGCAGTAGGATTTCTACAGTAACCAGACTCCACCCAAGTTTCTACAGTGGTCGACCGCCTTTCGAATTTCATCTGAGCTTCTACAGTAAGCGAATTCCATCTGAACTTCTATTGCAAGCAGACTTCATCCGAGTTTCTATGGTAAGTGGACTTTGTCCGAGCTTCTACAAA